>NW_020291032.1:0-271971 GCF_003184525.1 Aspergillus sclerotioniger CBS 115572
TAAACTATTAACCAGTAATAATAGTATAAATAATATTTAAATATCTAGTTTATCTATTTTATTCAACTATTAATTTATAAATAGAACGCTGCTGACAAGTAAAGCTTAATACAATAATTATAAAATAATATTACTTAAAATTAACTTATAAATAATAAGCTATAATTGAAAATAATATCTTCTAAAAGACTGTAAATAAGTTTAATTTTTTTTTCTAAAAGAATATTAATAAATAATTAATAATAATTAAAATAATAATGACTGTCTATTTAAAATAAATAATAGGTAATAAATTAGTAATAAAGTCTATAAATAATTTCTAGAAAAATCTTAAAGATATTAATAATAAATCTAACTTATTAAAAGATAAATATCAAGAACTTGCTGTTTTTTAATATATAAAATCTATCTTAATATATATAACAATATTACTTACTAATCCAGTTTCAATGAAATTTTCTTTAAATAATTTTTTCAATTTTAATCTTACTAAAGTAACTAGTTAACTGATTATTATAATAAAAGTTAATAATCTTTTATCTTAAGGATTCAGATTATAAAATATAAAAATAAGATGTAAAATATAATTATCCTATAAAATTAATATACAAACTCTTTTATTTAAATTTTCTTTAATAAATCATGGCTTTTCAGTATTAAATCTCAGAATTTTTATATTATAAATATTCTATAAGACTTTATAATTTTATACTAATCTTAGTTAAGTATATAATTTCTAAAAAACATATATATTTATTTTAAATTAAAAAATAAAATATTTATAATATAAATTCATCCAAGCAGCCCAGTCAACTATCTTTATAATAATTTAACTATTAAAATTCTCGAAACTTAATATTATATAGTTATTAAACTTAAGTTTATAACTTTAAATTTTACAAGATTTAAACTGGGATTTTTTTGACTAATTCTTAAATAGTTAAGGAAAAATATCTATAATTCACTTTCAAATTAGATCTAATAATTCTTATTTAAAAGTTATTTTAAAAACTTGACCCGCAAGTCTTCTAGATGAATTATTAATAAAATTAAACTTTTTTATTCTATATTTAATAATAAAACTAAATAGAATAAAAAATATCAACTAATATACTTATCTGCTATTTAATTTAGTTGAATATATAAGTAATTATAAATTTATATAATTAAAAAAAACTTTAATAGTATGTCAAGAGCTTTTAAGATATTATTATTATTATTTATTTTTTAAATAATAATAAATAACTCCTTAATCTGGGGTTTCATAATTTAATTCTATATTTGAAAATTTTCAAAATTAAAATATAATAGAATAATAATATTCTTAATTATCAGATTAAAATAAAATATTATATATTTCTTAATTTAATGTATCAGTTTCCAATCTAATATATTTTTCTTAAATTTAAGTACACTAATAAAAAAGTTAATTAGAAAGTTGTAATAAGTCTATAAATTAATTAAAAAAATTACAAAAAACTAGATTTCCTTCTATTCATAACTCCATGTAATAAGAAAATAAGAGATAATATAATATAAAAATCATTACAGATAAAATATTAATAAAAATTACAGGAGCTTAAAAAGCCTTAGATATTATAATAATTCTTAAATTTTTTATAAAACTATATTATTAACCTGTCAAAAATCCATAAACAAACTATCTTATTTAATAATATATTTTAAAAACTTAACTTAATCTTGATAGAAAAAATATTTAAAGAATTTTATATAGAATTCTACATTACAGAGGTATTATAAAACTTATTAAATATAAAAAATAAGAATATTATTAAGATATATTATACAAAAGAAGTCGAGAATGCCGTATAACATAGTATATATATAATTTTTTATTTATTATTATATTTAATACGGATTCAGTAATAAGCATTCTTAATATTAATTTTTAGAAGGAATTTTATATCTGAAACTTAATTCAAAATCTCTGAAATAAAAAATAAAAAATAAGAATTCTTAATTCAAATCTTATCAAATTTTTAATAATTAATATAAAGATACAGATTTCTATTTTCTCTAAATATAACGAGAATAAAAACTCCAGTAAGACTTTTTAATAGGTAAATATATTTTAAATATAAGTTTTTATGAATATATTCTTATAAGACTTTTGATTTCAATTTAGATAAAGAATAAATAAGTCTATACAGGAAACTTTTATTAGATTTTAAATTAATTAAATAATCAGCTGGGCTGTGATTTAGAGTTCATAATAAAAAATCTATAAAAAAATATTATAAAAAGACTCTAGTTTTTCTGAGATTAAATTATCTCAAACTATAATAAAAATTTCTTTAATTTTAGTATTTAAATATCTTCAAATCTCTTAATAATAGTATAAATATAAGTTTAATTTTATATTATTTACATAAATTTATAAGATATTAAAAAGGTTATAAATAAAGTAATAAATTATTATTATTAATTCTTAAATAATAAGTTAATAAATTAATTATATAATATAATTATAAATAATAAAATTAAGCTGCCTTCAGGCTGCAGATCTTTATCAATTATAATATAATAATACTTAGAAGATTAGAATATTTTATATATTAATTAAGATTTAAAGTACTTTCTAAACTCTATAAATAATTATTAGTAGCTAATTAACTACTGAAATTATAAAAGCAATTAAAAAAGGATGTTATAATTTATAAATATTTTTTAAATTAATAATTAATAATATTTACTTCAGCGCAGTTATCAAGATTAATAGATATTTAATATTATTTTATATACAGACCGGAATATAGAAATAGTAAGTTATCTTTATTTTTAGATAATAAATTAAATCTAAAAATTTTATTGTAACTTTTCAAGATTTTTTATTTTATAAAAAGCTTAGTATATTTACACAATTTAAATCTTCTTAATTAAATAGTAATTTACTAAGTATATATTACTATTATAATTAAAATATTATAATCATTTTTTATTAGATTTAATAGAGTTTTATTTTAATTTTTTTAAATTTATTATACCTTGTATTCATACTAAGAGATTTCAAGATAGTAGTTTATTAAAATTATTATTTTAAATATTTATCAAAAGAAAAAAAATTATATTATTTTTATTTTCCTCTATTCTTTCGAAGTTTATAGTAATGTATAATAATAAAAACTATTTTATTATAATTTTTCAATAAATAGAAAACATGTTTACAATTATATTAATTTAACTTCGAAAGTAATTTTATAAAATAAGTTAAGACTTATTCTTTTTCTATCTGACAAAAAAATTCTACTTAAAAATATTAAGATAGATATAAAACTCTTATAAATCTTAACTATTTTATTAATAAACTTACTTTAATTAAATTATAATATTGAATTACAGAGTAGCAGTATTATAAATTAAGATAATAATCTAATCTATAAAATGTATTCTTGAATTCTTAATAACTTGTTAATTTTTTTAAGACTTCTTTTATATAGCAATATTAATACTAGTAATAAAATATTTATATATAATATAAGATATTAAGAGTTTTATAATTTTTTATAATATACTTCTTAAATCCTCCATGGAATATATATTCTAACTTTAATAATTATTTTTATTATTTTTATAAATTAAAGTTTAAAGAAAAGTATGTAATATTCTAAAATTTAGTCTCTTTATAACTGTAGTTATTATTATCAGAGAAAAATAAATAGGACTAATACTAACTTTTTAAAATTTCACTTAGTAAAATACCTGTCTAAAGAACTATAATTTAATAATATAAAATATTTATTTATTTTAAATATTAGATTATATTCTGAAATTCCTAAATTTTCTTAATAATAAAAATAAAAATAGTTGTTATTTCTTTATTATTTTCTATTAAAATTATTTCTGGTTCTTCACTGGAAACCCGAAAAGACATATTTTTTAAATAATTAAAAAAATAAAAATATAATAAAATCTACTTATCAGAATAAAAGTCTTATTAATTAAACAAGGATTACACTTTAGAACGGTATATATTAATAAATATAGTCTATATTTATTGAATAAACTAATTCTTAAAGAATTAGAAAAAAAGAACTCTCTATATTTATTATATAATAAATCGCGGGATGCTATAGTATATATAACAATGATCTCACAACCCTTGCTACCCTGATATCACTTATCCAGATACTCTAACTACTATTGATGGTTGCCCATTAGGTAAGGATCACCATCCGAACCCGTTCTATCACATTTTAACAGTGTGTATAATCACGTGCGGAGCTTTAGCAAGAGTATACCCTAGTCATACTGTGACATAATTAGTAAGATATAATAATTACATAATTTATAGTTAACTTACAGATATAAATATCTATAAGAAGTAGAAACCAGATAGCTAGTAATAATATCTTAAGAAAATATATCCATATATTTGGTATATTATGATACAGATATATTCTTCACATTATCTGAACCTTTCATCCCTTATATACAATTTATAAGAAAATATTAATACTAATAATTTGATTATAGATTATAAATAATTTATCTAAGTTTTTTAAACAGTACTTATATTATTATAAGAATTAATGTATTTAAATTTTAAACTAATTGTTTCTAAATAATTATTTTTTTTTATATATTACAAAGTTTTACAGACTGTTTTTCTATACTTATTTTATACTCTGATATTTATAATAAAGACATTATTTCTTATTAAGAATATTATTATATTAAAGACTTATTATACTATCTGATTAAATATATAACTAATACTTTACAAGTTTTAAAGAATCTCAGCTACTATCTCAAAGCCTTATATTTATTAAACAGCTTGCTCTTACTAGATAAAATCTTTATAATAACTTTATGAAAGATTTTATCAAAGTAATAAAAGCTTATTCATATATTTACAGAACAGTTCTCACGGCCTATTCTAGCAGAGACTAGTCTTGTAATATAAAGAGCTTTCTAAGTCTCTCTATAGCTAGAGAATCATTAATTTTATAGTAGTGCTCATTATTTATTATTATATATCTTAGTAGCCTACTTAGAGCGTAGTATTTGCCGGCAGTATAGAACGCCGGAATCTTAACCCGCCGACAGACAGGTTGGGCTGGGTTTGGTGGGTTGGATACACCAGTCTAAATTAGGATCACAGGAATAGGATGCTTTTAACTGTGCATAAAGTCACATGTAGTGAGTGTACTTAACAAGATCACCCTGTGTCACCTGTGGCATATATTTCACTGTGTTGAATGGCTGTTTTATCTAGTAAGTTTCTTTAGATTCTTGTTATCCTTATTTAGGTTTTATTAAGATTTTATAATGCTTTCACTTTTTTTATCTGTCTGTCTGCTGTTGTCTAGGGCCTATACAAATCCCAAAGCAGTATAGGCTCTTGTTATGTTAGTGTAGGGAGCAGCCGGGATTATGTGAGGAGGCATGAGAGGCTGAGGCCTCATACTTTCTGTATAGCCTTGGCCAGCGTGATATGTCTTATGATGATATTAGTATAACTACTGGACTGCTACAGCCTACTGATAAGATAGAGACCTCGGTCTGAGGCTAATCTATCACACCAAAGGTGCTGTAGGAATCTAGAGTTATCACAGTACGTATAAAACATGCATGGATCCTTCACATGCCTAGCATACAAAATGCACTCAAACTCGAGTGAATATGTATACATAGGCAAACTTCTTCATCTCCTGGATATCATCCACCTGAACGGCCTTTTCGTCATTAAACATGACCCAAGATGAGCCACTCCTTCCTGGAAGTGCTTTTCGCACAACCGCAACATAATGCCTGTAGTGTGTTAGTACATCCTATGTAAACCAGTGAACATACGTACCCGGCATGTACAGAGGAGCCTTTGTGACACACAATTGACCGTAGTTGATATCTTGCCGGAATAGTATCAAATCCTAGCATACAAGCGCCCCCGGTTCCATGAGTGTCAGCACGAATTTCCATCGAGTCCTCGGGATGGGTAAACACCCAGTCGATCGCCCTGTTGACATCACCACCTGTCGCTGCTAATGCCCTCTTAGCGTGGACCTCATTAATGCCCATTTCAGCCAACTGTGCCACTTTCGCTGGATCTTGCTGGTCTCCTGGAGAGTTAGCCTGCACCATATCGAGGGGCTCATCCACCTCAGGATCTTCCATGTGAGCAAAAAGCCAATTCATGGCGGCCTCCGGGTCTGAGTTGCCAGTCATATAGAGCGCTCTCTCGCTCCTTGGTTGGGGGAAACCCATGGCGAGAAGTTGCTGCATAGCAGTTTCATTCGGCTTAAATAAGCTCTCAGGAGCCTCAATATCGGGGAGAAGCTCCTCGTCCTTTTCTGGCCCAGGGGAAAGGTAAGGACCGAGATCTATCGGCCCCTCATCAACTTCTACTGGTATATCCAGCTTTGTGGGAACCCAATTTATCAACTCAAACCTCCGCGCATTGATGACCAGATCCTGCGGCAGGGTTTTGAATGAGTAGTGTTTCTTGAATCCGTCTGTGCCACCACATGAGGGACAGCTGAGTTCAACAACTTCATCAGCTGTGAAGGCATCTAAACATTCTAGCAGAGTCACACTTTCAAAGTTGTTCGTAGAGCTGGTATCATCCGCAGAGATACGACGAGCGGGAACAGGGATGGAAATATTATCCTGCTCATCAATTTTGTACCGAACCTTTCTGCACTGCAGACATTGAAGACGCTGTTGTATAGAAAACCGGAATGACGCAATTGGGTTATCCAACCCCTCGGGGTGCTTGGACAGACCGATTTGCTTAAAGAGGTGAAGCATGAACTCGAAGGCGTCCTGCTGCCTCATCGTCGAAAACTCCTCATGGTTACGCCCGACAAGATGCTTAAACATAGCAGGCGCTAAGCCTCTTTGATGTGGAACTTCTGCTGAATCAGGCGAAGCTTTGACGTTGCTATCAGGCCTTGAGTACCTCCCGGAAAGAATGCCATCTGCGACCTTTCGCAGCTGAGTCTCGAGGTCCTCCGCTGGCTTTTCTGAGAGTGGTGGCTTCTCATCGGGGTGATAGTATCTTCTTTGGAATTCGGGAAGATCAAAAAGGCATTGAATGACACTGGATAGGTAGCAGCTGTTTCCTAAATTAGTCAAACCGGTCAATCCAGGGCCAAACACCGGGGTGAATTCGTGGCCATCCTCAGAAGTCATCGAAAATTCCCATTTCATATTCTGCTCAACCTGCATTTCCATAAGACTCTTCTCCGTTTTCTCGCGGCCTGCCAGATTGATGCCCCAGTTGGCAAGGTGAGTGGCCAAGTTGGGATCGGTCCTTTCTTCATTGCATCTATAGCAATAGATGTCTGCAGACCCATCTGCAGTTATTGAACCGAGTTTCACTGCAGCATGATGAGATTCCATGTCGGAATGTGCCAGAGCATGTGAGTTTCCCCCAACACCGCCGAACTGACTGCGGCCACAGCCAAGGTTACCGCATTCTAGGCATAACCAAAGGTTTTCTTTCAAATTACACATCGAACACTGGACGAGATCTGTGTCTAGATTTAAGCAAGATCCAGGTTTTTCAAAAAGAAGGGAAATGATTACCTTTCGACTCAATTTGTCGTGATTCTCGCTGCACCAAACCGAGAGTATGTTCACAGGGAATAAACTCCTGCTCCCAAGCCTTGACTTCTTCTCTCTTGGAGAAGGTCATTGCTTTCATTACGCCATCGATTACAGCCGGTAGTTTACCACTCGATGCGTCGACACCATCCTGGCAACACGAATAACATATGACATGTGTCTTTGTGAGATACCGATCTTCGTCGGTCTCAGCAGCAACTGCAAGCTTCGATATCTTGTGTGGCGGCTCGTCTCGCTGTTAGATATGTTGTTAGTGATATGTAACCGGGGCTGGTAGTTTATGCACTCTTGATTAGAACCAACCTGGACCTCTTTACGTGATCTTTTGATGTTGAGCGCCAGTGGGTGGCCAAGTCGTTCGAAGTGAAGAAGGGCATGGTTCCTATCGCCAGCACAACCACCATTGAAGCATGTTAAACAGACATTAAGACCGTGGTCCTCGTCCTGATGATACTGTCAACCTCTTGATTAATTGGAGACTGATGGATGCGTACTATGGAGTCGAAACACTGTGTGCAATCTTCTCGATATACGACTTGCGATGTAGTTGGCTCTCTTAGCTCTGCAATATGAACATGAGTCAGAATACCAAGCGAGCACTATACTGTATTGTTTGCCCTGGCTTTATATTCAGCCGTAACTGACCTTGAGAACTGACATGGGAACAAGCCATGTTGAGGTAAACTGAGAGCTATACGCTAAATACCATAGAAATGAGTAAATGGAAAAATTTCCAGGGCGTTGAGAGTGCCAGTACGTGGACATGTGTCTTGTCGATAGCTTCAGTGTATGAAGTGAGCGTAAGTCGAGCGAAGTCCTTTAATATCTGCACTATCGATAGTAGCACTGCCTTCAGGTATGAAGGTGGGGCGAAGTGGGAGGCTATTACGTATGTGCCGTCTTATTGTGACCAGTGTCATACCAACGGAGTACTCCGAACTGCGCTTTAATCTGTATTCTGGCCTGAGGCCCCAAGAGTAAGTAAGGTTGCATTCCGAAGCGGGGAGAATACTTAACGCGCTCCTACCGCGTAAATAAGTCCCGGGTCGCGTCTTTCTCCGTACTAGAGTACCAAAATCACCGCCTCAAACAACGTCTGAATTTCTTTGTCCTGCGTCCATGAACATTTTAGTTTCAGACTTCAAATTGTTATTTCTCCGTAAAACAACCCAGTTTTTAATCTTTCAACCAGTGCATTGAGGATTAGACCGTCGAGCAATCCCGAGAACCGTCGCAGATGGCTTCAGAAGCAGCATCCCAAGTCTCTGCTGGGGCCCTCAGGTAAAATTATTGGACTCACTGTATGTGTGACCGTACTAATCCCTTTCAAGTGCTATTTTCGATGAAACAAAACATCAAATTCGGGAGCCTATTGTTCAGTGTGTGCAAATCAAACCGTTACCGCCTCAGCAGAATCACCAGGAACGTTACCGGGCTGTCTTCAGTGATATCTCAAACTATGTCCAGACGATGCTTGCAACCCGTGAGTCTCGAACAATACTTTGACTCGGTCAGGGCCATTACTAATATTTATCTCAAATTCAGAATTGAATCCAGTGGTCTCTAGTGGGTTATTACGAAAAGGATGCTTCGTTCGGTTGAAGTCGTTCCAAGCGAATTCGGTCAAGGGAAAAAAGTAAGTGACAAACTACATTTATGTTGATTTTGAAGCTCACCCTGGGATAGGATTCTCATAATCCTGGATCTGGAAGTATTACAGGAACTGGGCGAGGCTGATAAGATCGGTGAACCGAAACCACTTGAAAATAAGCCCGATGAAGACGAAAAACACCAACCCACTACGATCTCCAGCAACGGGTTTTATGGTTCGAAGATTCCAGGTGCACAAATGCAGACGAATACCCGAGTACCGTCAACGCGACCTGTTATGGCCGCATCACATGCTACCATATATCCCATTGAGGCCATTTCTCCATATTCCCACAAGTGGACGATTAAAGCACGCTGCACAAGCAAGACGAATATCAAGACCTGGCACAATAGGAACACGGAAGGACGACTTTTCAGTGTGAACTTACTGGATGATAGTGGCGAAATTCGTGCCACCGGATTCAATGATCAATGCGATATGTTGTACGATACATTCCAGGAGGGGAGTGTATACTATATCTCCAACTGCCGCGTTCAGATTGCCAAAAAGCAGTTCACGAATCTGAACAACGATTACGAACTCACCTTTGAAAGGGATACTGTCGTTGAAAAGGTCAGTCAAGATTGATGAATTGCTGACAGCTTTCCTGGCTCACAATAATGGCTTAGGCAGAGGATCAGAGTGATGTTCCCCAAGTTCGATTCAATTTTACTACCATCGGTGATCTCCAGTCAGTTGAGAAGGACACAACCATCGATGTCATAGGCGTGCTGAAAGAGTCCATGGAGGTTTCGCAAATCGTGTCCAAAACCACGAACAAGCCCTATAACAAGCGTGAACTAATTCTGGTTGACAATACTGGATTCTCTGTTCGCTTGACCGTCTGGGGTGCTACGGCGTTGAGTTTCAATGCATTGCCCGAGTCTGTAGTAGCATTCAAAGGTGTGAAGGTTTCTGACTTTGGTGGGCGAAGCTTGAGTTTGTTAAGTTCAGGCTCAATGGCCGTCGACCCTGATATCGAGGAAGCACACAAGCTCAAGGGTTGGTATGAGGCACAAGGCAGGGATGAGAATTTCACTTCGCATGCTTCTTTATTGGGCGCCACCACATCCACTATGAAATCTGATCGATTTAAGACAATCGCCCAGATCAAAGAGGAGCAATTGGGTATGTCGGAGGAAGCTGTTTACTTTTCGCTGAAAGCGACCGTCATCTACATAAAGCAGGATAACATGTCCTATCCTGCTTGTCTCTCAGAGGGTTGCAACAAGAAAGTAACGGAGCTTGACCCTGGCCAGTGGCGCTGCGAGCGCTGCGACAAGACCCACTCCCGACCAGAATATCGCTACATCATGCATGTCAATGTCAGCGATCATACTGGCCAACTTTGGCTAAGCTGCTTTGACGATGTGGGCAGGTTAATGATGGGCACTCCGGCAAATCAGTTAATGGAGCTGCTACAAACGGACGAAAAAGCTGCCGGTGATGTATTCCAAGATGCTAATTGCCGGACTTGGAATTTCAGATGTCGTGCCAAGATAGACCATTTTGGCGAACAACAACGGTAAGGCGGTACTTCAAATGGCTTAGTGCCGATGCTAATTATTTCCTAGTATTCGCTACCAGATATCGTCAGCAAGGCCAATCAACTATTCTGAAGAGGCTTCGCGCCTTGCAGATCTGATTGAATCCTATACTGTGTCTTGAATATGTTCTTGCGATGCTGAAAGCTTGCTGTGCCCGCCATCTGTCTACCTTACATGGTCCCTTGTACCTCTACTTATGTGGCAGACCCTTCGTTGATACCGCGGGTTATTCAGTGCTATTAGGTTGTTCATGTTAGTTAATATGAAAATGGAATGTGTATGTCATTACCATTGAAAGATCTTCAGCAAAAAAGACCCCAACTCAACAAGGACACTTGAAATAAAACCTAGGTGCTTTGATACCACAGGTATATTGCTAGCACGCGGGTTTTCCAAGTTAATGAGTACACAACATTTCCATAAACTCCATGAGGTCTGTTTACCTATGATCTCGGCGGTGGTTGGATGGATTAGAGATGAACTGGACATCCAGACACAACTCGGGGTTTCCGCCTGCAAGTCTATGGAGAAGAGAGGCAGGTCTGAGCTCCTGAAGGCCAATACTAATAGTATCTTAGTTAGGCTTCACGATGGGGCCGCGCTACCCCACGATCAGCTTTTGACTATCAAGTTACGCCCGCAATTAGACTTTTGAATGGAGTAAGAAGAGATAGATACTCTGACACGTTTGTATTTTTCCTTAAAAGTTGCAGTTGACAGTGGCACGTGCAAATGCGACAATTCGTCTACCATAAGTATATGTAAACCTGGCCCTGCATGACCATAGTTTTGTGCGCTTAGATTAGGAACTGCTATGCAGGAGTCCTTCATTGCAAACAATTATCCTGTACACAGTACTCCGTACAGAGCACTCATTTAGCACATGACGACTTTGTTTCAATGACTAATCACTCGGCTTTCTTCGGCTTTGATGACAAATGGAGATGCTATTACATCAAATAGAAAGGCCAACCGTAAAGAATATGGTAAAAATCCGGAACCTTTGCTAATATCATTTACTCAGAAGTATCTTGAAGATAATGCCTAGCATGATGAAAGCAATTGGTTGGTTGCGTTGTTCCGGTCCTTGACCACATATTTGCTAATTCCTGCTCAGGTGTTGAAGGGGGTAAGGGGAGCGCTGATGCTTTGTTCGTGGATCAAATCCCAACCCCAAGGCCTGGTGCGGGACAGGCTCTCGTTAAGATCAAAGCATTTGGGTTGAACCGGATGGATTTGTTGCAACGTGAAGGGAAATACCCTCTCCCTCCGCAAGCCCCGAGCACCATGGGGGTCGAGTTCTCTGGGGTGATCGCGGAAATTGGCACAAACACCTGGAATGGATTGAGGACTGGCGACAGCGTGTTTGGGCTGGCTTATGGTGGTATGTAAGGAAACAGCTGAGGGTGCTAGTGCGTAATTGTTGATTCAATCTTGCCAGGTGCATATGCGGAATATATTGTGGTGTCGACGAACATGTTGATACACAAACCTTCAGAATTGACCTGGGAGGAGGCCGCAGGAATTCCGGAGGTAAGCTCGACATCTGTTTCCACGAAGATGATCTCGATTTAAACCATGACACCATATTCTAGACCTGGATAACGGCCAGCCAGGCGCTTTACTTGATCGGGGAGTATACTGCCGGGAAGTCTGTTCTCTGGCATGCAGGGGCTTCTTCGGTATCAATAGCCGGAGTTCAACTTGCGAAGGTTGACAATGCCTCAGCTGTTTATGTGACTGCAGGTTCACAAGAAAAAATTGAATTCTGCGTAGGGGAACTGGGGGCGACTGCTGGTTATAACTACAGAAGTCAGGACTGGGCCTCCGAGATACTCAAGGCAACAAATGGTCGCGGTGTCGACATCATAGTTGACTTCGTTGGCGCAGCACATTTCCAAGGCAATCTCGATGTAGCCGCACAGGATGCACATATTGTCCAATTGGGCCAGATGAGTGGCTCTATCCTCCCAGCTAATAGTGATATTAGTGGGATTCTAAGGAAAAGACTGAGGTTCGAGGGCAGTACGCTTCGGAGCAGGGATGAGGAATACCAAGGGAGATTACGTGATCTTTTGGTGGACCATGCTTTACCCAAGTTCATCGACCGGACGTTCAAGGTATTTATCGAAAAGGTCTTTCCCTTTGAAGAGATTGCAGATGCCCATAGGTTGCTTGAGAGCAACAAGACCAAGGGCAAAATAATATGTACTATTAATTAGATGAAACCTCGCCAATGCGAAGATAACCACGGCCCCCGAACCAATAATTGCAGACAGTTCGTTTACGACTCTACGTAGCGGTCGAATGATAAGGTCATGGCGATGTGGCCTATAAGCAATTTTAGGGAACCAGTAGATGTGCTGTGTTTGGGAAACACTACATCCAGGCTCGTAGCTTTGTATTTTCGTCTAAGAGCAGCCTCAAATCATATTATCTGAATCTATCCGCGTATGTGAGCATGACCTGTCTAGTGTCTATCTTTGCATTTTGATGCCCCAGGTCCTTTTATATGTAGTGCATCTGGTATTCTGTATGCCCTTGATGTGATTCCAAAACAATCCAATGTGGAGTATAATGTATAGAGAAATAACTTGTAGTCCGTGGTAATGCTATGATATTTGGGGATTTCACATGATCTACTCCGTATATAGTTTAGATTAGTATGTACTAGATTAGTTACTTTGATAAGATGTTGACTTCCACCGACTAAACATGAATACTAGCACTAAATAGTACTAAGGCAGGATGATCTTACCATATGGAGTACTTTAATCCGGAGGAAGGTTTCCGGTCCAGAAAAAAAAAAAGAAAAAAAATTTAACCGCAAAAAGGCGTATCGGAGAGTAGTCAATTATTTTGTGAAGGCATACAAATACACCCTCTTTTCCCACGACAAGTAAAACAACGGACAGCAAAAGGCAGGACAAAATGACTAAACGAGAGCTCCAAGACCAAGGAATCACCGAGCAAAGGGTGAAGAAGAAGTCGAGGACCGAAAAGCGCACGAAAAAGGCCGAGGTTTCCGAAGCCACTATCCCGGCAGCCATCGAGAATCAGCATACTGATTCGAAGGAACCTTCTTCAGCAGAACTAGAGAAATTCTTATCGGAGAATTCAGTCAAGATAACGGATACGTCGGAAAAAGCAACAAAGCTTCACCCTGTTCTCTCATTCTCTCACCTTCCTGCCTGCAATAGTGGACTGTACCGTCCCTTGGACTCGTTCACGTCCCCGACTGCCATTCAGTCAGCGACTTGGCCATTTTTGTTTGCTGGCCGCGATGTCATTGGGATTGCTGAGACTGGAAGTGGCAAGACGCTTGGTTTTGGCTTGCCGTGCCTGAAAAGAATCCAAGACTCGGCGAAGAAAGGAAAAGGCAAGCCCTATAAGCCAACTGCGGTGATAATCTCCCCAACAAGAGAACTCGCGATGCAGATATATGACCAAATTTCTAAATTCGCTGAACTGGTTGACATCAAGGTGGCCTGTATATTCGGGGGTGTTAAAAAAGACGAGCAACGCGAGGCTTTGAAGACAGCAACTATTGTCGTGGCAACACCAGGAAGATTGAAAGATCTTCAGAATGATGGCTCGGTGGACCTCGGAAAAGTCAAGTACCTCGTTTTGGATGAAGCGGATCGCATGCTGGACAAGGGATTCGAACAAGACATCAAGGACATCATCCGCCCTATGCCAGTATCCAAGCGTCAAACTGTTATGTTTACGGCAACCTGGCCTCCAGTCGTCAGGGATCTTGCCGCAACATTCATGACTTCACCTGTGACAGTCACAATTGGTGGAGAGCCCTCGGCTGATCCACGCGCGAACACTAGAATCAAGCAAGTTGTTGAGGTGGTGAAACCACACGAAAAAGAACAGAGGCTTGTACAGATATTGAACAAGTTTCAGAAAGGACCATCCAGTGAGGACAAAATATTGGTGTTTTGTTTGTATAAAAAAGAGGCAGTGCGCGTTGAGAGACTGCTCTGGAACAAAGGCTTCAAAGTTGCCGGCATACACGGCGACCTTGGCCAGCAGGAACGTTTCAAAAGCTTGGATTCATTCAAAAAGGGCGTATCGACTATTCTTGTTGCAACCGATGTGGCAGCTCGCGGTCTCGACATCCCTTCGGTCAAACTTGTTATAAACGTTACATTTCCCCTTACTGTTGAGGATTATGTACATCGGATTGGGCGGTTAGTGAAGTACTCTACCCATGCTTGTTATGCCTCGCTGACTGATCAATCTAAGGACTGGTCGTGCTGGAGCCGAAGGTCATGCCATTACTCTTTTCACTGAGGTGGATAAAGCCCAGTCTGGAGCGTAAGTGATTTATCGATAACGCCTTATGGTCCCCGGCCTCCCATTCCCATTTCCCTCCCCCATTTCAATTTCTGCCCCATCGATAATGCTGGTTTATTTTGAAAAAGTTCTAACTGGAATCGACGCATTGTAGTTTAATAAACGTTCTGAAAGCGGCTAAGCAGGAAGTGCCTGAAGATCTTCTAAAGTTTGGAGCAACAGTCAAGAAGAAGCAACATGACGCATACGGTGCCTTCTTCAAGGACGTCGACACCAACAAAACGTCCACGAAGATTGTTTTTGAGGACTGATCATGGCATCATTCGCGCTTTGGAGTTTGGGATGTTTTTGATCCCACCATCTCGCGGGCTTTTGTGTAATACATCATCAGGTACCTTCGCTCGAGATATGACCTACACACTATTAGAGCTTGTTTTCATATACATGGGGCTTCAAACTTACACCAAAAGAGTGTAAATAACACCAAGTGTCAACGCCTCGCCAGCGTTTCCGGAGTCAGAAGCATATGAGTGTCTTGTGTTATGAATTATGGACATCAAGGCACAAGCAATGCAAGTAAGTGGTCGTGGGGTAAGCTCAGAAAGAGCCATGTCACTTTTGTGCCGAGATAGAAACGACCGTATGAAAGAGAAGCTCCAGACGATACGAACAGCCATGTTGACAATATTGGCATATACCATCCCATGGGCGCCTAGACCGCCAACCTTCAAGAATAAGTAGGCCACTGATGTGAAGCATGCCGAAAACACGCCCATCCATACCGCTTGCCTGCGAAGTTCTTCTGGGTTGGCTGCCGAGGAGACAAATGCTTCACTTATGCCGTTGAATGCCAGAAATGGTATGTAATAACAATAAAGAGAGAGCAGGCTGCTGACGCGGGGCGAAGCCCAGCTGCGCCCGCCTAACACATGCAGCACCTGAGATACCAAGACTGGACCCAAGGGAAACCCCACAGCAGCTATTAGGCTGTATGCGCGAACAACTTCAGTTAATCGAGACTTGGCAGCATTGACACTCTTAACATTCAGTTTCCCAGTTCCTCCAGAATTTAGCAGGGATGAAAAGAGTGTTCGACTGCTTTCTTCAATGGGTTGGAACAATACTCGGGCCACCAAGCCACCATAATTAGAGGCTAGTGCATATATGCCCTGGTCCTCTAAGCTCGTCATTGCTGCCAGCATCATAGAGTCACCTTGCGTAAGAACGTGTTTTATCACGGACTGAAAGAATACATTTGTGGAGAGTGTAATCATCGGCCATGAAAACCTCTCAATCAAGAATTTAGACCCATCCCTAGGCACTGTTATCAGATAGGACCGCTTCAGTTTCATCTTTCGTGGCATACCTTGACTTTATCTTGGTGGGGAATATAGAAAACTTCCACATATTCGTAACCCCCCGCAGTGCCAACATATAGCCACAGATGAGAGTGGTAGAATAACACAGATAACCAAGAGAGAACGGAAGTACACCAACAGTGTGGCCAGTCCGGGCAGCCCAGGTATAAGCAAGGCAGGTTGTAAGGCTTTTTACAAATGCTGCGCTCATTTCGACAACTGCACGCTTTCTGTGTAGCATATATTGCTGCACTACAGTGAAGAAGGGCTCGACAGAAAGTTCCATAAGGGATGCAATGGTAGTTATCACCACGCTCGCGTGGTACGAGGGCATTTGCGACACCTCACTCGGTGCGAATTGCATATAAGAGACAGCAAATGCCATAGCAAACAGAAACCCCAACACGAGGCTCAAGTAAGACATGTTCACTACTGACTGTGACGCTATGATTCGGGCCTCTGATACATCGCCGGCATTCTCGGATGTTGGGTCAGTGCCATCCTTGTGACCAGACGTGGGAATAAACTTGAGTTGCAATGGCTGTCTTTGAATGGCCACTCTGATACTTTCCCTGGAGAAGTAAAGTATCGAGATGAAGTATAGCTCCAGTTGAGATGCAATACCCAGAATGGCTGGTGGCAAGCCCCTCAGAATTAGCTGGTTTGCAGTGAAAGTGAACACCCTAGATGCCAATTGGACGAGAATCATCAGTGTTGTCCCAGACACTGACGACGCCAGCATTGCGCTGACATTTTCATCCACCGGTGACATGTAGATGAAACGCTGGCTCGAGCCAATGACCTCCTTTCTAAAGCCTCTGCGGTTCTGCAAAGGTATCTCTGCAGCTTGGGCGCGCAAAGAAGCGATTAAATTTTAGTGACTGCTCAATTTGAGTTATAAACATGGCGTAGTAGCTGGTGATTGCCCAGCCATGGTATGTATAAGTCAGGTATCCGCAAAAAAGGCCACGTGCTAAATACAGTACCTGCCGTAGCCCCATGTCATATGTGAATCCGAGCTCGCGTATGGAGCCGATCCCCTCTATTATGTATTGTTTGTAGTCCTGATTCTGCGACAGTCTTCCTTATCATGGCAGGAGGCTAGAAAGTAAGCGAGCTCACATAGTGAAAAGGAGTTGGTGGCATTATAGCCCGACGCCCCTTCCTGTATGTATACTGCAAAACTAAACTGACAGGCGGAGACTTCGTCACTGGCATCCCTGCCCGGGGCCCTTCCCTGAACCCTGCGCGCAGCTATTGATAGATAAACGGAGCAGATAAGTCAAGTATAATTGGAGGCAGTTGGGCAAGCCATTGCACTTTATATTGTCCAGTCCGTACCCAAAATCGAACCTGCAAGCCTTCTAATTTCCGAGATGAACAAAATTATGCGGAGCGTCCCGTACTGCCTACGGCGTCCCATTATCCATCTTAATAGTTTATAGTACAATTTCAATGATACTTGCTTGGCCTTGGGTTTCCATATAGCATTTATGAACAATTCTCTCGTACAAACAAGCCTTTCTATCCTATTCTAATCAGTCTAGTTTCATTTTGAAAAGCACTCCGCCAATGTACTGCCAGGTGGATTGTTTTAGATGTTATCAAGTCACTTGTAGATTGAATATAATGCAGCGATGAAAGACTTTCACCAGACCTAATCGTAGATATCACCGGCCAAAAATCTAAGCTACATAGTACTCATGGGGCAGTGCTATATTCCACCTCTGATAGCTTGCTCCATTGATTGACAAAGACTAGTACAAACTAATCCGAGTGTCGCACCCAACTGGCCTGGGGAAAAAAAAGACCTACCGTGTACAGCAATAATGTACATCAAATCGGAGGCGCCAGGACTAAGAAAATACCATATAGCAACTTTCTTCCAACGTTTGCTAACCCGAGATTTTATACTCAGGTTTGGCTGGATCAAATATGCAGGCCAGTAAGGTACAGTGAAGCCATTTTAGAATGGTGGAAGGAAAAAGGGATATCCCCCATTCTTGGTCTTGAACACATTGAGAAGAAAGCTGTACATACCAAGAAGTACAGAGCCCCAGATGATTACTGCCACTTGTTGTGCCTTGTTGTCTGCAACACGTGGCACCTTCATTGCTAAAGCAATTGTCGCAAATGAAAGGACGGCATCTGTCAAAACAAATATAAATTAGCACAAGCAGCACATACTTATCAAGAAGATCAACCTACATATGGCAGCAACGATTTGTGTTTCCATGCCGAACTGGTTGGAGAAACCCCCTGCGAAGTAGCTAATGCCCCCTCTACCATCCCCTGCAACATATGGGACTTTGCGGATGTGGTTAAACATGTGGCCACTTGTGAACAAAAGGATGGCAATCAGACTGAAAGCAGCCCACAAGTTCCGGTTGCGCATAATGGGCAGAAAATAAGGGGACAGGACAGTGAAAAGGGTTATAACACCCATCAATATTGTTACAGCCGAGACAAGTCGCATATAGTTGATCGGACGAACCAGAGGCGGCTTCGGCCCCTCTGGAAGGTGACGATTGATCCACGTGTACAATTGATCGGCGGAGATTGGGCTGCAGTCTGATATTAGGATGATAGCATTGACATAGGATTCCTCTACTACTTACCCGCTGAAGTCAAATCGTAGAGGTGTGTCGTCAACCTTAGCGAAGGGACCGACAGTAGGAGGAAACACAAGGAGGACGGGTGCAGTTTGAAGCATCAGCTTGAACAGACCGACCGTGTTAGCTTATGAACTGCCTATAAAACATATGTTCTAAATACCTTTTGGAAAGTGCCTTTTCCGTCACTAAAATCTAGGGTAGCGAAGAGAATCTGAAGCCCATCATCAGGCTTAGAACCTTTGTTCCAGCTTCGCGCTATGAGCTCCCATTCTGGCTGGAACTCGCGGCAAAGGGTACAACCATAGCGAGAATCTGCAGCTGTCAGGAGAATTGCGACGTGATAATCGCGAGGCTTGGATGTTATATCCTCATATGACGAATCAGTAAGCTCGATTGGGGCGGAGCGAGAGATTGAACGGTATCTTTCAAACTTGTTTGAGTCCGTGGCGATGCAGAAGGCGTTGGGGAATATACAAAGAAGGGACACGACAAGATTGAAAAGCTTCATTTTGGCATGACAATGGAGGAGTCGATTCGAATGGTAGAAAGACGGCGGATCAGCAATCCGCAATGAAATCGGCCATGTACACACGATATAGGTAGGTACGCGTTGGCAGGTAGCGGAGTACGCTGTACCTACTATCCGAATTGCCTAGGGTGATAGGTGTCCACAACTCTGGGGCGGGTCGCTTTGCGGGTACCGGTACCTACTCCGTACTGCTTCTAGATACATACTAGTAAGTAGTAAGTATTTACCCATGTGACACAGAGTACGGAGCACTATGTAAAAATAGGAAGCCATTATAGTCACCCCCTGGTACCAACTTACCTTAGAGTCACCCCCCCCCCCACCCGCTTAAGAAGACTAAGCTTAATCACCTGACTTATTTTACTGCAAAGAAAATAGAATATTATAGAATTTATAAAATAGAATCTTTTTTATCTCTTCATATCTTCTACTGCTAGTGATAGCTATCCTATAATATAATTATTAGTTCACTTCTGTCAAACCCTAGGATCGCTTCTCCCTGTTCCTGTTAGCTTAGCTCCCGTTCCAATACGTACCTTGTGAACTGAATCAAAGGTAGTCAGGTTGTTGACTATCTAAAGGTGACTTGGTCTGAACAGAAGAAGAGAAGTAAGGCCAGATAGTGCCGCGCAGCTATCCGTAAGTAAGTGCGGACAAGTGTTATCGCTAAGCTCTACTAAAACATAGGTTACTTAAAGATAATTAGAATTGAGCACGAAGAACAGAACTAACTAAGTACATAAAAGAGTGTCCTTATATTCTATTCTTTATCATGGTGTCACCATGATATATTATGTCGCTGATATATTATATTATAGCGCTGCCATGTCCTGTTGTAGTACTGTTATGTCCTGTCGTAGCACTGCTATGTCCTGTCATAGCGCTGCCATGTTATAGCATGTCAGTGACATGTCCGTTATGGTCACGTGCTGTGTAACCATCCTTGTTTATAGGTTACTCAGATTAGGATTCTACTTGATAAGAGTCCTTGCCTTCCGGACGTAGCCTTCTGCCTAACGAGTCTGCCTTACTAGTTTATTCAGCTAGCAGGGGTCCGTAATACCACTCCCCCTTCTTCAAGGTTTCTTATTCCCAAGGAATATAAATTTACAGTGCCTCCCTCCTGAGATAAGTGTCTGGTATCATTTCCCAAAACTTTTATTTGGATTATTAACCATATCATCTAGTTCTTCTGTTTATAAGAAGAGCCTTTATCAGCGGATTAAGAATGAAGATTTCCTTATGGTTTTCCCTTGCGAGCGCTGTATTTATCTTTACAAGGTTTATATTAAGTCTGAAAATTCTGACCGCTGTAGCAAGTATATTAAAACAAACAGTGTTTGTTATAAAATACCTGATCCTTCCTTCTCTGATGCTGAGTGAAAGTATTTAATTAAGGCTCAAAACTTTATTAAAGAGAAAAAAGAAGTTATCCTGACAAAACTTCTTTAATTGCAGAAACAAAAATAATTATTATAAAAATAAGCTAGTAATTTCATAGCCCGTGACATAAAGAAAATCAGGAAGCTAGAAGAGCTTAAGAAATAAGAATAAAAAGAATATAAGGCGTAAATAAGGCTGTGTGATCAATAAACTGTAATATTCAAGGCTGAGGCTAGTACCATCGCGGGAGATGTTAAACTAGCTGCCATATCTGAGCTTGATCTTAGTTTATCTTAACTTGTTGGCTCTCCTTCTTTCTGGACGAGTTTCAACCTATCTGCTGGTAGTACTGTTTTACAAGCTGGTAACAGCCTGTCAAATTCTTAATAAGTTTCTATATATTTTTTGAGATATTATATTCTACCTATTTTACTAAATACTGTGATCTGCCATTAATCTTCTCATAGTCTAGGATCTTTTTAACTTTAAATTCTTTCTCTGTATTGTTATTAATCTCCATATTTTCTGTGATTCTAGCGTTCTTTAGTACAGGTTCTAATAATAAGATATAAAATACTGGATGAATTCTGTTTATTGATTTTAGTAATCTTAACTTATAGTTGACCGGTCTCTTCTTATCTTTAATAATAAATAATCCTAGCTTGTGATGGTTAAGTTTCTGACTTGATTATTTTATCTTAATGTTTCTGCGGAGTAAGAACACCTTTTCTTCTTTTTTAAGATCAGGTTTCTTTCTGTATTTATAATTGTAGTATATCTTACTATATAAGTTTATAAACTCAATATCTTAGGATAATTGTAAATATATGTTTCCCATGAATATGATAATATTTTTAATTATATTAGTAACTTGCTGCCTCCCTAATAGTATTTCTAGAAACCTTGGATAATATCTATAATTAGTATAGAACAGTGAGACTCTAATGATTAAATAACTGGTATTGTTATATAAGAACTGTATTATTAGTAATAAGTTTATCTAATTATCTTACTAGTAATTTATATAATATCTTAAATATTGCTTAATTATCTGATTAATCCTTTTTATTTACCCATTTGTCTGCAGGTAATAAGTTATTATTATTTATTCTTCTATTTTTATAAGATCTGTAAATAATCTTCAGAACTTCAAGATAAATAATTTATCTTAATCTAATATAATATATTTCAGTATTTTATAATATATTATAATATTTTCTAGAAATAGTTCTGCTATCTATATTACTATTATTATTATCTTACTTAATACAAGATAAATGTATTTAATAAAGCGATCAGTGATGACTATGATAGTATTAAATCCTTCTGATTCTGATAATAGATTAATAAATTAATTATTATCTATTTTTATAGCTGTTGTAACGCCTCCTGTACTTATATTTATCTATAGGATTAGTATCTTACAAACTTATTCTTAATATAAGTCTTATATTATCTAATATAATCATGTATTTTCTATCTAAGGTTCGGAATGTAGTAATTCCTTGTGATTAGTTTAATTATTTTTTTTATTCTTAAGTAATCCTTGAACAGTCTATCATGATATCTAGCCATAATCTTTATTCTTATTATGGTTGGTACAAAGATTAATTCATGAAAATATATTAGTTTATCTTTATTAATAATAATCTTGTCTAGTGAGTCCTTACTCATTTCTTAAAATATTTTATCATTTTTTGTGCTTTTAACTAATTGCTTAGTTAAGTTACTGCCTATTTTCAACATTGTTGCTAAGTTAGTCTTGTTATAGTTTATTAATCCATCCATATTTCGCTTTAAGATGGCTGGTTTAATAGCCTTTCTATTTAATTCATAGTCTGGCCTGTGGCTTAGTGTATCTGTATGTCTATTCTCTACTCTCTTGTAGTATATAATTCTGAAGTTATATTATAACAGAATTTCAGCCTATTATACCTGCCTTCTGGTCAACTCTTTGGTTGTTATAAAATAAGTCAAGTTCTTATGATCTATCTTTATAATGACAGTGTGCTTTACTTCTTTAAGATAGACCCTCCACTGCTTGAATATTACTATTATAGCTAACAATTCCTTGTCATGAATATTGTAGTTAAGTTCTACTTAAACTAACTTTCTTGAGTAAAATATAATTAATCTTGATTTTCTGTCTTCTTCAGATTGTGTTATACACATACCAACAGCATAATCTGATATATTGGTTTCAATGATTATTTCTTTCTCTAGATTATACTGTACAAGTACTGGTAATATAATAAGTCACTACTTGATATCTTCAAACATGCTCTGCTGTGGTTCTTTCTACTGATACTTCTTTAATTTCTTTATAAGCTTGAAGAGTAGCATCATGTAGATAATATATCTATCTATAAATTATTAATAATAATTAACTAATCTGATAAACTGCTGTAGTTCTTTCAGATTCTTAGATTAAGACTAATCCTGTATGGCTTGCACTTTAGCTCGCTTAGTATAGATTCTTTCTGTAGATATCCAGTATTCTAGAAACTCTATTTTCTATATATAGAATTTATACTTCTTCAGCTTATATTATAATTAATATAGGCGTAGTTTATATAAAACTAGTCTCATGTATTTTATATATTCTTTCTCAGTCTTTAAAAAGATTAATATATTATCTAGATAAGTAATTATAAACTTGTCAAGATGTTTTCCAAGAACTTTATTAATATATTACTGAAATAACGCTGGTGCGTTAATAAGTCTAAATAGTATAATCAAGTATTTAAAATATTTATACTTTATTTTAAATATAGTTTTCTATTTTTTATCTTCCGTGATGCGTATATGATAATATATATTTATAATATTGAGTTTAGTAAACTACTTTATTCCTTATATCTTGTCTTGGATTTCTGAAATTAAAGATAATAGATACTGATCCTTGATCATGATAATATTCAGTGGCTAATAATCCATATATAATTATAAACTACTGTTCTTTTTTAGTATAAATAGGACTCTATGTCCTGCTAATGACTTTAAAGGCTTAATATTATTTTTAACTAGTTAATTATTAATATATTCTTATAATACCTGCGATTTTTTTTTAAATATCAGATAAATTTTTCTGCATACTGGTAACTTTTCTTTCTTTATAAGAATAATATAATCATACTTTCCGTGCTGAGATAATTCAGGTTATTCTGGCTGCTTGAACAAGTTCTTAAATCTCTTATACTGTGGTGGGATCTGCGTGTTACTCTTGACTGTAGTTAGAAGTTTCTATAAGTCTTCTAGTCTCTGGATAATCATCTCAATCTCTATATTGGAGCTATTAATACTATACTTACAGTACTTTTCTGTTATTATTAGTACCTATCCTGATAATTCTATAAACTAATTTTTTTATAATGGCTTGATTGTTGTTATTACTTGTGTAATTATACTTAAGATGTTATTTTCCTCTAAGTTATTTTTGATATCTGGTGTGTTAGGCTTTTGTGGCGATCTCAACCTCCCCTTACTAGATTACTTAATCCTTATTTCAGCTCTATACTGAGTAGTAGATTATATAGATCTAGATCTTATACCTGGTTCTTGCTGGTATTGTCTTGGGCAATCATAATTCATGAATTAGAGACTCTCAGTCTTTTAATTAATCTACAGATTATGATTCCTGAGTCATGAAATCCTTAATATAATATTATATTATTTTAAAAGTATCACGTTGAAGTTTATATACTTATAATAATCTTTTATAATTATAAATATGGTTTCTGACTCAACTATTAATACAAGAGTTTTTAAATTCTCTTTATTCAGTCCTGCAATTGGTTCAGATTCTGCTTTTTATTATTTAAGTATTTTAAGCTGTTATATAAATCCTGGGTGCATGAAGTTCCTGGTTGCTCCAGAATCTACCAGTACTTGGGCTAGTTGATTTAATACAACTACTTAAATCTTTAGATATAGTCCTGATTCTATAACTGCTAACTGCTATTCTAGCTAGTTAGGTTCTAACTACTGTAGATATCTTCTTGGAAATCTTAAGCCTTTTATCTTTACTATGTAATATATTATATACTGATTATTAAAATATACTAGCTAATATATTAATCTATAATAAGGATATTTCTAATACTCTTTACACATGTATTTAAAGGTATTGTATGGACAGTGGCTTGCCTTAGTCCTAACTATTTCTAGTATTCTAGATTAGTAGTTAATAATGTACTTTTAATCATGATATATTAAGCATGTGTTCGTGTAGCATATAAGCCAAAGAAGTTTATCATGTTTTTAATAATCTCTACTTTCTTTAAAATAAATGTATAAACATGGTTTGTTATATCAAGACTCTGTTTCAGCAATGTTTATCTTCTGACTAATCTCTAATAACTGGTAATAATAGTCTGTATTATCCTGTCCACATATTAAATAAATTTCTAGATAATAAGAATATCTCTGTAGATATTGCTTTTAAGTCTTATTTTATGATTTTTAATATTTTAAATCCTAATATAGGCAATGCTGCATAATCATCTTGAGTTTTAAACAGAATCGTGCTGGATTCTCCAAGATCTTTTTCAAGATACGGTTTAACTAGTAAGTAATATTTTCTTGATTGTTTTTCTGGTTCTTCTTGTCCTTGTCTTGCTGTAATGAACAGAGTTTACTAATTTCTGATAAAGATTTTTTAGGAATATTAGGTATCTTGCTAAGTCTCTTCTTACTGGGTTTAAGGCCTTTAAGTAATATACTATACTCTTTATCCAATAGTTCGTCCTTATTTTAAATTATATTGGGATAGTCGTTTCTCAAAACTGGCTTATAATTATTATTGTTAACTTTTATAGTCCAAACTAATGATACAGATAATCATTAATCCTCTTATTAACTAGATAGTACTGTTGACTCATCCGGGGTGGTCTGTTATCTTAACTAATCACAGTACATTCTGTCCTCTAACAGCCAACCATACTGAATGATATATAGCTTCTTATTATCTAATATCTGTATTACAGATTCTGTTTAAACTTCGTGCTGAATAGTGATAATATCATAGACTCCTCTGTCTTGATCTTGGTTCATAGCCCTTAATTGCTTCTGAGGCTATTACTGTTTCTGACTGCAGTTCTTTAACTAGTGATCTGCTTTACTGCAGTTAAAGTATAAGCAGTCTTGTTTATACCGTTCAAGTTCCTTCTTAGACACTCAAGTCTCTTGAGTCTGATGCTGTGCTGCATCCAGCTCCATGGGTTTCGGCCTATAGGGATCTTCATATTCCAAGCTTCTAGGTTGTGCCGACCTTCTGTTATTAACTCGGTAATCTGGCTGATTACTATATTAAGATATAGACCTGCTGGTCCACCGATCCTTTTATTATTTTATATTAAAGTTATATAACTTATTATCAATCTTTACAACTACTTCAATCATCTTAATCAAGATATTTAGTTATTCTTACTAAATGATTTTTTCTTAGATCTCCATCTTAAGTTTTTCTTTAAATCATAAGATATAAGTATTATTATCCCAGTCCAGGTAACTGATGACTTGCTGAAACTCTAAAATATATGTAAATATTGATTCTGTTTACTTAAATTACTATAACTTTTATTCAGTGTTTTATACTATATTAATATCTCTAAATATCTGTTTAAGACACTGTTTAAATCTGGCATAACTAACAAAAAATCATTTTATATTATTATTCTGATTATTTATCAACTTCTCTTATCGCTCGCGGATATATAATTTAAATCAATTAAATACTGCTTTGGTAAGGTAAGTAGATATGAAAAAGATCTTGTCCTTCTTATTCTTAAGCTTTTCCTTATTCATGTTGAGATATAAGTCTAACTGGGTCAAGAAAGCTCTGAGCTTTGCTCATTTACCGTCGAATGGCTCGGATAGTCGGACCTTAATAGATTTAATTAATAAGCAATCTTCGAGTAACTGGTTCTTTTGTTCTAAGACCATGATGCTTTCTTATAGCTGACCAACCATGTCCATCAGTTTCTTGGTTGTTAAGCCCTGCTGCTGAGGCGCACGCGATGTGTTCAATATAGTTAATATAATGACTAGTTATCACTAGATAACACTCATACTAACTGGTACTCAATGTATCAAATCCTAGGATCACTTCTCCCTGTTCCTGTTAGCTTAGCTCCCGTTCCAATACGTACCTTGTGAACTGAATCAAAGATAGTCAGGTTATTAACTATCTAAAGATGACTTGGTCTAAACAGAAGAAGAGAAGTAAGGCCAGATAGTGCCGTGCAGCTATCCGTAAGTAAGTGCAGACAAGTATTATCACTAAGCTCTATTAAAACATAGGTTACTTAAAGATAATTAGAATTGAGCATGAAGAACAGAACTAACTAAATACATGAAAAAGTGTCTTTATATCCTATCCTTTATCATGGCATCGCCATAATATATCATGTTACTGATATATTATATCATAGCGCTGCTATGTCCTGTCATAGCGCTGTCATGTCCTGTCATAGCACTGCCATGTCCTGTTATAGCGCTGCCATGTTATAATGTGTTGGTAACATGTCCGTTGTGGTCACGTGCTGTGTAACCGTCCTTATTCATAGGTTACTCAGATCGGGATTCTACTTGATAAGAGTCCTTGCCTTCCGGACGTAGCCTTCTGCCTAACGAGTCCGCCTTACTAGTTCGTTCAGCTAGCAGGGGTCCGTAACAACTTCTTTATATCCAGAAACTAGCTAGTAGCTACTGTACAGGATAAAGTAAGGTTTAAAAATATCAAGAATCAGTTCTAGCAGAAGCTATGAAGTCTTAAAATAAATAATAAGATATGACCGGGATATCATTTTCATTATCATTTATCTGCTGTCTAAGTTAAATAAAAGAAATCTTATCCTTTAAACAGTTTTACTTTTTAGAAGGCAGAATTCAGTTTATATATCTTAAATCAAGATTCAAGCCAAGCAGGAGGGTTAGATAATATTAAAATTAGATTATTTAGATATTCAAGAATCCCACAGTAATGCAGAGGTCTGAATCGTTTAAAAATATAATGAAAAATAAAAACAGGTATTGTTTTGATTTCTCTTTCAGTAAAGTAAGTCAGGTAATTAAGCTTAGCCTATTTAAACAGGTAGAGAGATGACTCTAGGATGACAGGGAGTGACTATAATGGCTTCCTAAAGATAATACCTACGTCTAGGTACGTACAAGTACCACTGCATCCATATCCAGAGTAACATCATGGAAGCAGTTATGAATTCAGGTGTGACAAAAAGAAATCGTAGTTCTCCAAACTAGTGATCTAGATTCCCTTGGTACCCGTGGTTGTATCCAGTGATCCACAGAAGGTATTGGCTTGCCTGTTTAGATGTTCAGATGGCGGCAGCACTCTCCGTAATTCGCCTCAATAATTTTCTTCTTCCTCTTGAGATTTGTTAACATTGCACAATGCCACTTTTTGTGTTTATGAAACCTTTCCCTACAACTCAGAGTGGCGTGCTTGGCTCTTACATTCTCAAACGACACTCGTCCTCAAAACGATGGCAGGCTCGTCAGCTAAACGATCGTTTCACAAGGGAAGCAGCCGTGCAGGGCTTAAAGAGCCGCGCAGCTTTCAAGCTCCTTCAAGTATCGAACACGATTCACCCTGCATTTATATACATCCTGATGAATCTTTTCGAATAGATAGATGAGAAACATCACATCTTTGAGAGCGGACAAACCGTTGTTGACCTAGTATGATAGCCGCAGATTAGAAGACTCAATACGGCCGTCTTGATTAACAGTGTAATTCATTCAATATAGGGTTATGCTCCTGGCTCCTGGTCTCAGGTGCGTCGGGGCAAGGCTGAGGGCCTATCATACCTTGGCTGACTTTGCGCCAGGTAGCAGTAGCTCGAACGCAACCCCATGGTCGGGTCCTTGGTGTCGACATTATCCCAGCCCAGCCTCCCAAAGGTGTATCAACGATTCAGGGCAACTTTCTTGACCCACATGTCCAGGCATATGTCCGAGAATTTGTGCGCGATACCAATAGAGGCAGGCCACGCTCTCCAGGTCCAATTTCCAACGCCGATTGCTATGCGCAGGAACTCGGATCGGCTGTAAACGCAAGCTTTGATAAGCAAGCAGATTCCAATCCACGGGATCACAAGCACTCAATGACGGTAGATGTTGTTCTAAGCGATATGTCTGCTCCCTGGTTTCAAACAACTGGGTTTGGGAAGAGAAGTCTAAGTGATCCCTACAACAGGATGATGAATACAAGTGGCATCGGCTTCAAAGACCATGCAGGTAGTATGGTAGGTCGCCAAGCTCACCGGGTAGTTCAGGGGTTCACACCAGGTTAACGAGATCAGGACCTCTGCCATGCAGCTTTGCATTTTAGCCAAGAAGTCCTCCGGGTTGGGGGCCATTTCGTCTGCAAGTTTTATCAAGGAGCCGAAGATAAGGCCCTGGAGAAACAGCTCAGGGAGCTATTCCAGAGGGTCTATAGGCTTAAACCAGAATCTTCGCGAAATGTATGTGTATGACTATAACTACCTCACCAATCTCTGAACGGCTCAAAGCAGGCCTCTGCAATGCTGACCAACCGTGCAGGAGTCCAAAGAATCCTTTTTCATTGGCCTTAATCGGAGGTAGCAGAATGGAAAACCAAATTCCTGACTACTGAGAGTCTTAGAATGGTGGGATCGTTGACCTTCGGGCACAACAATTGCCAAAATCTGTAGCGTCAACCGTCTTTCTTAACATCAGACCGAGCTTGATTCTATCTCCTCTCCTGAATCGCTGTCCTCATCCCATTCGACGTCCGCAAGCGATGCCTCTGCTACTGCTTGCACCTGGAAACTGGTCAGATTACTAGGCTAAAGCAGAGGAAATCGGAGAGATGGGATGGACGCGGAAGTTCGTATATCAAGAGACTAGGGGAAAGGGGAAAGGGCAAACGAGACAAACGAACCTCCTTGAGACCGCTCAGTTCTTCAACGTATCCAGGCTCATTTAAAGCCCTTAGAACGAACCCCCAACCATGTTCTTTGTAAGTAAGAATGATATTGTCTGAACAGGCGCTACAATACTTGTAGCTTCTGCCTACGACGGGGACATTCTCAAACGTTGCAAGAAATCCTCTGATTTGATGTGGCACAAGTCCCAGAGGATGGTCTCCTCGGTCATCACTACGTGAAGACGGGGCCGGTGCGGCAGTGCCTAGAGGATGTTGAAGAAGGGAAACAAGCAACTCTACTAGTAAAGCCGAGGCTATGGCGGCTACACCAGGTCGAGTGACGGTACACTGTTGATCAAGTGTTTGGTCCTTGACAGACTTCTAGAATCTCAGTAAAGCGATTGGTAGATCCGATATGCCCTACTTACATTCATCGGCGCAACGACGTCGTTGCAAAAATAGCAGCCGAGTTCTGCTGATGGGTCCTCATCTGTCTTGATGCCATGACGCATAACCACATATGAGTCGAATCCGAGTGCCGCATTCATGACAAGTTTGCCAGCTGCCTTCCCCATGACTGTCGGCAACCAGCGTGCTTCTCGCGTGTCCATTAAAAGAAATATGACGTCATGTTCGTTTATAAGTGTCTGTAGTACCTCGAATTCCGCTCGTGCTTTGTCAACATCGATGACCGGGTGACCAAGCATGGGCACAGACAAAACATGACCTGTAGAGTCTACTCCAGGATAAATTTCCAACAAAGCCTGAGAAGCACGAAGAGCCTTTTTGACCCCGCCATCTAGACAATCGGCGAAGTTGTAGAGTGGTTGCCTCACAGGGTTGGAAAACGACACAGACCCATTATCCACAAAAGTGATTTGGGATACTCCCCAGCCCTACAGTGGTTAAGGAATATTCATCCTTGTACAGATATACTGGGGTTTCCGTACCATCAGGTTTCTTGCAACATAGCTTCCGAGGGTCCCCGCTCCCAATAGGAGGCATTTGGTGTGCTTAATTCTTTCGAGATTCAGATTAGGACTAATCCGCCATTTCATGAGTTTGAGGTTGAGATCAACCGACTGGTCAGCCAGCCTGGAAAGCTGCATTAGTGTTTGATACCGGGAATCTTCATGATACAGTGTCCCTACCTCTTGGGATCTAGGTACTCTGTGAGATTGACCAATCGACTCGTCAATTTACCAGCTGGATTACGTTCCCACCCGGTCACTTTTGGCATGTCTTTGCTCGGAATTTGCGAATTTCCATCACTCGGTGTATCCGATCCCAGTATCAGCACCGTGCTTTTATAATTACTGCGACTGGGCTGCGGCTGTGTGTCGCGGTATCTCAGTACCTGAACTTTATTGAGTCCCCATCGTCTTTTTACAAGCACCAGGAGATTCCTGAGCATCCATCCGGGTGCATCATCATAGTTTGAAGGATCTGCAAAGCTGACATAGCAGTCTTCAAAACTTGCCTCGTTGAAAAATCCATTTTCGTATGCTGAGAGGGTAGCAATTCGCCAACGCGGGCCATCAGGATTTGATGATTCTGTGATTTGGTCGGTAATCCCTGATCTGTTTTCGGATCCTGCTCCATCCTTGATGTCATGGACCCTTCTAGCCAAGAAGAACCCTCGCTGGCGGTCTTCAACGCCATGAGTCCATGTCTTGACCGTCTCTACAAGACGCGCAATTTCAGCATCTGATAGAGGAATATCAGATGCCGTTGCTTTTCTAGACAGACCGGACGTGTCATCTCGCTCAGTGTCCTTTGAAAATGTCCAGGAAGGATTTGAATGCAGTGCGGGAAATGCAAACCAATAGTGGAACTTGTACTTTTTGAGGTCTGCATACGACAAGATGATGAAGGAGGCGAGTAACGAGGGGGTTGAGTAGATCGTGCCGTCACTTATAGCATCCCATATCTATATTCTCACATGTCAGTAGTATTACAACAAAAATACAAAATTAGGCCTAACCATCTTTGCAGACCGCTGAAGAATATGTGCTTTGTCGATATTTGTGTACTCTTCAAATGTATTGACATTCTTGATCATCCCTTCGGCTCGATATAATCCAGCCGGTGTTCTGGTCAATGGAAAACTTGTTAACAAATAATCCTTTCAAAACGGCACCTAAACAATATACCAGTACTCACTCATCGTTAGTTAGGGCGCTTCCATGTATTTGCATTCGGCATGAAGCATTAGGAGGATCTGTAGTTCGGACCTCATAGAAACCCAGCACTTTGCGGGCGGCATCATCAAGCTTGTCATGGTTGATCTTGAGTGATGCTAGGGCCGTATAGAATGGAAATTCTATGTCAGAGGCGAAGGGGGTATACCGCATGGTTGAGCTCATCTTCTAGCGGGTCGGAGTAAGATATAATCGATTCCGTTCCTCGATGTAGTTTATTTAAGCAGGACCATGTTCCACACTGAACTTAATGAGTGTGGTGGAGTTCAGTAAGTGACCAGAAAACAGCATTAGTGTGATTTATTTACTTTCAATGAATTATCTGTGTATCGGGGCGCAGCAGGGATGAAGGAAATCGTAACATTAAGGGGTTCTGGTGAACTGTTATCTGAGGTGGGGCAAATGGGTAGTAAGTAGTCACAAGGTACAGAGTAAACTAGCAAGGCAGTACTAGGCCCGAGCCCGAGCCCGAGCCCAAACACGGGCACAGGCATGGACGGACATGGGCACAGGCATGGACATGGGCACAGGCACCATGATACCATATCTTGTTCCCGAGCTCAGATTCTCATGATATATGTACTACAGATAGCTCTAAAACTCCAAATTGGACGTGGGGCTTAGCACTCACAGCACACATTGTACATTAACAAGTATGACATCTACTATTTGAAATAGATACTACCACAGAGGTGCCTCTAAATATAAAAGAAACCAATAAGTATACTGCCTAAATACATTGTGAAATGAGACATGTAGCTGTGGCTGTTTCGCTAATCAGCATTTCGCACCTCAGGGATATCAATACACATATAACAGTGGTAGTATATGGAAATAATCCTATAATAGTTAGGCTCCTGGATATTATCATTTTTAATCATATCGATAATAATAAAAACCATAAATTGCTCCTAATACATTTTCAACGATACCTACATCATTTAGGAAATCTCGAGTCTTTGGTTTTATGCGTCTTCATATATAATAATCCTAATATAAATATTATATAGAAATAGTCATCCATTACTCCATACGTGGTACCATCAGATTACCCTCCTCGAACTCTGTCGTTCAAGCCAAAGGTATATGTCTGTATCCGCTTGTAATTGGTACCTACCAGGTACCCCAGGTATGCCTGGGTTACTAGTAGGGTAGCCGTGGAATCATGGGCTATTAAGCGCAACTGGTGGTTGCGACGCTCTGAAGTATCCAAAGAATACTAATATGCTCCTGGTGAGTGGAAGCAGAGTCATGAAGGAGAGACCTTGCTTTTTCGGCGCCAATAATACATTATTCTTCAACCACTCACTGTATGCCCTCGTTACATATCATGAAATGCTGCAATGGCTATACATTCTTATTCAAGGCGTGTGGTTACAAAGTACACGCCACAATATAGTTTGGGAGGCACTTTCTACCTACCGCTTACCATGTTAGGCAAGACCTACTTTTTATAGCTCATCACTTGAATCCTTATACCTGAGGCAGCTTATTTATGTATGCCTAAGGCCTTTAAAGATGAATGTCTTAAAACCCTGTGTGTAGGCCTGCGTGAAGCCCTGTATAGCTTAAAATGATGAACAAGGCCCAGTATACGCTCACGTGATGCAGCTTAAACAATTTCTGAAATATGCTTGATAAAATAGCCTAATTATACAGGTTGAGTAGATAGAAGGTGTGGCTGTAGCCTGGCCGATATGGATGTAGCGCCTCCCTATAGTTTAACCGGAAACATAGATGCAATTACGAGGACGTGCAGATATTTACTGATGATCAGCTAACGGCACAAAGATGAAGCTCATTACTCCGTGCAAAAGTCAGCTTTTATATCCCATCCGTGTGCAATCGCAGCTACTGGGTTTGTTAGTATCATTATATACTTCTCAGATGAGATCTAAAAGGATAAGAACATGCCTGCAGAATTCACCGAAGATGGAAGCCAGTACACCAGCAAATAGGCTTCCGTTCTGACCATCTATGTTTATATATGTTGAGTCACTCGTCACAGGCATGGTGCTAATTGTCCTCTTCGAATTTGCGGACAAGGAGCCCGCTATCACTAAGGTGATTCTTCACATCGCTGACGGTATATTCACCTCGGTGAAACTAAGAAGCCGAGTAAGACATTAGCGATCTCAAAATAATTTCTAGAATATGTGTACTTACCATGCCAGCACCTAAAGCTGCATCTGTTGTGGTATTTTCGAAAACTTCTGCAAAATGCCCCGGGTTGCCGGCTCCGCTTGAGGCAATGACTGGTATGTTGATAGCGGCTTTCACATCACTGATCAGTTCGAGGTCAAACCCGCTGTTGCTTCCATCCTTGTCGATACAGTTTAGTAGGAGTTCACCGGCACCCATCGCTTCGACGGCCTTCGCTAGCTGTCGGACATCAAGATCCCGAGACTCTCGTCCGCCTTTGATGGTGCACTGATACCAACAAAAGGTCTGGCCGGCCGCATTTGGATACTTTGTCCTGATTGTATGGTGCTGCGTATCCTCTGGCCTGGTCACATATACACGCTTCGGATCCACGCTCACGACCACAGCCTGGTTACCATATGCCTTTGATATCGACTCTATAGCCGTTCTACCAGTCAGCTTCCCCCCCGCTTCATAAAACTCCTCCGCTGCAATAACTGCATCCGAGCCAATGCTGACCTTATCAGCACCGGACTTGAAATACATTGTTGCCACATCAAGAGCCGATATTTGAGTCCCGTCTGTATCGATGGTGTCCTTGATGCCGCCTCCGATGGTCAATGGCACGAAAACAGTTTCTGAAGTCCTCCTGAGGATTTCCAGCATCGGTGCGTCTGCAACAGGGCAATTCCTGAAGGATGTGATATTCAGAAACGTGACCTCATCAGCCCCTTGTTCGTAATATTTCTTCGCCATGTCAACCGGCTTTCCCAGATTCCTGACCTGACCTCCGGTGTCGACACCGTCCTTCTCGCGAACATCATACTGATCACCCTTCGTAACGACAAGGTCTCCAGAATCATTAGTGCGCACATCGAGACAGGCGATGATTCTACGTGTCAGCCCATTATTCTTTTCCAAGGAGGGCGAAGCCTGGGCGGTGATTGTCTGAAAACGATGACCATTCAGGAAAGCACTGATAGTCCGTAACCCAGCCTGACCACTTTTCTCCGGGTGAAATTGCGTGGCGAAAATATTTTCTTGTGCGATAGCACCAATGAATTCTTCCTCACCATAAGTAGCTGTGGCAACTGACCAGCCATTCCCTTCAAGAAGCCCCGGGGTGTAGCGAGCTGCGTAAGAGTGAACATAGTAGTACTTGCTGTTTGGATTCAATCCATAGAAGCTTTGATCCCGCGAAGACCCGATTTTGGTGTTTATGGCAGAGTTCCAGCCTATGTGGGGTACGCTCTTTGACTCGGTACTGAACTTCTGCATCCGCACTGGTATTAATCCCAGGCCTTGGACACCCGAGTCTTCCTCAGACCCCTCAAAAAGTGCTTGTAAGCCAACACAAATTCCCATAAAGGGTTTCCCCGAAGCTATGTGCCGCCTGATCGGTTCTAGGTAGCCTCCCTCTGATAGCTGAGATAGGCAATGGCCGAAATGGCCGACCCCTGGTAAAATAAGCCTCTGCCACATCATTAGCTTAAGTTTGAGAGTTTGGGAATAGCAGATTGACTGACCTCTGCATTCGCTAGGTCACCTGGACATTTGACCCATTCGACCTCAAAGCCGACTTTGTTGATCGCATTGACCAGAGAGCGGACATTTCCGGCGACGTAATCTAGCAGATGGACTGTAGGCATACTGTAAAGGCTCCCCGGTAGCTTTTAGCCGAGAATTTTTGTAATCAATCCCTGAAATAGTGTATATAGGCACTTCGCAAAGGAAAAAAAGGGTGCAATTATACCTGGGAAGATTGTTCTTTACCCCACCGTGGTAGGCACGTCGAGCTGAGTCATTCGCGATAGCCCACTTTTACGTTAAATAAGTAAGTAGTTAGTACTCTCCACCAATTTTCCTTTCCCTACTCCCGGTATTCCTCCCTACTCGCTTTTGGTAGTTGGTACCCGATAAAATGTAGCAAAATCTAATTCATTTCACCTAAAAAATAGTAGATAGAATACTATTAAATATTAAAAATTAAATTAATTCATGATTCATACTAAACTTTACTGAAGAATTATTCTGTTAGTAAAATCTCGGCATGAAAATTAATTTTATTTTATTTGAGTTAATCTACATCTTTTGTAGGAAAGAGTGGAGTTCAAATCTATATCTTCTATAATATATATTCTATCTAAATATTATTAGATTTGTTACAGACCCCTGCTAGCCAGGTTACTAGCGGAGCGGACTCGTTGGGCAGAAAGCGACTACAAGGCAGGTCTCGGACAACCAGCAACTCTTATCGAGTAGAATCCCGGTCTGAGTAACGTCCGGAGCGGCATTGTGTTATATAATCATTTATTATCAGATCTACCATTGAAGGTATATATAAGGTATATCAGGATCCAGGACTGTGATTAGATTGATCCTCAATCTATCCTGAATGATATATAATATGATATACAAAGAATAGGATATAAGGACATTCTTTCATATATTTAGCTAGTTCTATTTTTTATACTCAATATAATCATCTTTAAGTAATCACATGTTTAGAAGCTTAATAATAATACTTATCCACACTTACTTACAGACAACTGCGCGGTACTATCTGGCCTTACTTCTCTTCTCTAGTTTAGGACCAGTTATCTTTAAATAGTTATCAATCTAATCCTACCTCGATTCAGTTTGAAGATACGTATACCGGCAAAGCTAAGCTAACAGAAACAGGAAGAAGCAATCCTAGGGTTTGATATATTGAGCACTAGTCAGTACGAGTATTATCTAATAATAATTATTCATTATATTGACTACTTTGAACTTATCGCGCGCCCTACAGCAGCAGGGCTTAATAATATAAGAATTAATAAATATGGTTAGTCAGTTATAAGAAAGCATCACCGCCTTAAAACAATAAAACTAGTTACTTGAAGATTGCTTAGTAGTTAAATCTATTAAGATCTAATCATCAGAATTATTTAACAGTAATCAAGCGAAGCTCAGGGCTTTCTTAACCCAGTTGGACTTATATCTTAACATGAATAGAGAAAAGCTTAGAAACAAGGTTAATAAGATTCTTTTCGCGTCTATTTATCTAACTAAAACAGTATTTAATTAGTTTAAACTATATATTTACAAGTATTAAGAAAAGTTAGTAAATAATCAGGATAATAATATAAAACAAATCTTCACTAGCTATACTAGATTTAAGCAGTGTTTTAAATAGATATTTAGAGATATTAATGCAGCATATAATATTAAGTAAGAATTATAATAACTTAGATAGATTAAATCAGTATTTAAATATACTTTTAAATTTTTATAAATTATTAATTATCTAGACTGGGATAATAATACCTACATCATATAATTTAAAGAAAGACTCAAGATAGAGATTTAAGAAAAACTTATTTAGTAAGAATAATTAAATATATTGCCACAGATGATTAAAGCAGCAGTCAAGATTAATAATAAATTATATAAATATAATATAAAATAAAAGAAAGATTAATAGACCAGCAGGTCTACACTCTAATAAAATAATTAATCAGATTACTGAGCTAACAACAGAAGATTGATATAATCTAGAAGTTTAGAATATAAAGATTTTTATAGATTAAAACTAATAGAGCTGAATATAGCACAGTATCAGACTTAACAGAACAGAATATTTAAGAAGAAACTAAAACAGTGTAAAAAGGACTGCTTATACTTTAGCTACGGCAAAGTAGGTCACTAGTTAAAGAACTGTAGTCAGAAACAGCAACAGCCTTAGAAACAGTTAGTAGTTATATATAAAGATTAAGATAGAGAAGTCTATAATATTACTGTTATTTAGCATGAAGTTTGGATAGAATCTGTAATGCGGATACTAGATAATAAGAAGTTATATACTATTCAGTATAGATAACTATTAAAAAACAGAATATATTATAATTAGTTAAGATAACAGGCCACTACGGATGAGCTAATAGTACTATTAAGTTAATAAGAAGATTACTAACTATCTGTACTATTAGATTAGCCTATAAAAGTTAATAATAATAGTAAGCCAGTTCCAAGAAACGATTATCCCAGTATAGTTTGGAATAAATTTAACTCTTTAGATAAAGAGTATAATACTCAGTTTAAAATTCTTAAATCTAATAAAAAAAGACTTAGCAAGATACTTAATATCCCAGAAAAACCTTTATCAAAAATTAGTAAATCCCGTCTAATATAGCAAGATAAGAATAAAAAAAATTAGAAGAATGATAAAGATAATATTACTTATTAGTTAAACCATATTTTAAAGAAATTCTTAAAGAATCCAGCATGATTTTATCTAGAACTTAAGAAGATTATACAGTACTGCCTATATTAGAACTTAAGATATTGAGAATTATAAAACAAGATTTAGAGATAATATTTATAAAGATGTTCTTATTACCTGAAAGTTTACTTAATATGTGGATAAGATAATACAGACTATTATTATTAGTTATTAAAGATTAGCTAGAAGATACAAGTAGCTAGAACAGAACCTTGATATAATAAACCATATCTGTACATATATTTTAAAGAAAATAAAGATTATTAAAAATATAATAAACTTCTTTAACTAGTATATTACATGAACATATACTCTATATACTATAATTAAAAATATATTATTAATTACTGATCTAAGATATCAGAAATAGTAAGGATTAAGATAAGCTACTGTCTATATCTTATTTTTAATTATATATATATAAGATATCAACAATACTTATATTACAGATTAATATATTAGCTAGTATGTTTTAATAATTAGTGTATAATATATTATATAATAAAGATAAAAGACTTAAGATTTTCATAAAGATATCCAAGGCAGTTAAAACCTAACTAGCTAAAATAATAATTAATAACTATTAAATCAGGGCCATATCTAAAGATCCAAGTAATTATATTAGATTAATTAGTCTAAGTATTGATAGACTTAAGAATAATCAAGAACTTTATGAACCTATGATTTATACAGTAGCTTAAAATACTTAGATAATAGAAAGCAGAATCTGAACTGATTACAGAACTGAATAGAGAGAATTTGGAAACTCTTATATTAATAATCAAGTTAGAGACTGTATTTATAACTGTAAAGAATCATTATAAATATATAGACTTTAATATAACATTATTAAAATAGTATAATATTATATTAAGAATTTTATGACTTAAAAATCATAATCTACAGATTAATTAAAAGACTGAAAGTCTCTAATTCATGAATTATAATTATCTAAGATAATACTAATAAAGACTAGATATAGGGTCTAGATCTGTATAGCCTGCTACTTAGTAAGAGACTAAAGTAAGGATTAAGTAATCTATAAAAAGATTAAGAATATAATAAAAGTCTAATATATCAGATATTAAAGATAACTTAAAAAAATAACATCTCAAGTATAGTTATATAAGTAATAACAGTAATTAAGTTATTATAATAAGATTAACTTAGAAAATTATCAGGATAGATATTAATAATAATAAATAAGTATTAAGAATATAGTATTAATAATACTAATACAGAGATCAAGATGCTAGAACAGGGACTAGAAGATTTATAGAAACTTCTAGCTGTAGTTAAAAATAATATATATATCTTATTACAGTATAAAAGATTTAAAGACTTGTTTAAATAATTAAAACAATCTGAATTATCTTAGCATGGAAAGTATGACCATATTATTCTTATTAAGAAAGAAAAGTCACTAATATATAGAAAGATTTATCTAATATTTAAAAAAGAATTACAGATATTATAGAAATATATTAATAATTAACTAATAAAAGATAATATCAGATCTTTGAAATTATTAGCAAAATATGGAGTCCTATTTATACTAAAAAAAGACAGCAGTTTACAGCTATATATAGATTATTAATTACTTAATATTATTATAATTAAGGATTAATATCTGTTATCTTTAATTTCGGAAATCTAAGATAAGATATAAGGAATAAAATAGTTTATTAAACTTAATATCATGGATATATATTATTATATATATATTATAAAAGATAAGAAATAAAAGATTATGTTTAAAATAAAGTATAGGTACTTTAAATATTTGATTATATTATTTAAGCTTATCAATATATCAGTATTATTTTAATAATATATTAACAAGATTCTAGAAGAACATCTTGACAGATTTATAATTATCTATTTAGATAATATATTAATCTTCTTAAAGACTGAGAAAGAATATGTTAAATATATAAAACTTATTCTATATAAACTATATCTATATTAGTTATAATACAAGCTGAAGAAGTATGAATTTTATATATAGAAGACAGAGTTTCTGAGACATTGGATATCTATAAAGAGAGTCTATACTAAGTAAGTTAAAGTATAAGCTATATAAGACTAGCCTTAATCTAAGAATCTGAGAGAATTACAACAGTTTATTAAATTAGTTAATTATTATTAATGATTTATAAATAAATATGCTATCTATATAATACTACTCTTTAAGCTTATAAAAAAGTTAAAAAAGTATAAGTAAGAAGAATCATAGCAGTACATATTTAAAAATATTAAACAGTAATTTATTATATTATTATTACTTATATAGTATAATCTAGAGAAAGAAATCACTATTAAGATTAATATATCAGACTATACTGTTAAAATATATATAATATAATTAGAAGAAGACAGAAAATCTAGACTGATTATATTTTACTTAAGAAAGTTGGTTTAAATGAAACTTAACTACAACATCTATAATAAGAAATTACTGGTTATTATAATAGTATTTAAGTAATAGAGAATCTATCTTAAAAAATTAAAGCACACTATTATTATAAAAATAGACTATAAGAACTTGATCTACTTTATAATAACTAAAGAGTTGATTAGAAGACAGACAAGATAGATTAAGATTCTGTCACAGTATGACTTTTAGATTATATAATTATAAGAAAATAGAAAATAAAAATATAAATATACTGAGCCATAAACCAGACTATAAAATAAGTAAGAAAGCTATTAAACTAGCCATCTTAAAACAGAATATAGATAGATTGATCAGCTATAATAAAGTTAATTTAGTAATAATATTGGAAATAAACAGTAATCTAACTAGATGATTAATTAATATTATTAAAAAAGATAAAATATTTTAAGAGATGAGTAAGAACTTATTAAATAAGATTATTATTAATAAAGATAGATTAGCCTACTTTCACAGATTAATCTTTATATTAACTGTTATAAAGATAGAGATTATGACTAAATATTATAATAGATTATTTAAGAATTATTTAAAAGTTAAAAAGATTACAGAACTAATTATAAGGAATTACTATATTCTAAACCTCAAATAAAAAATATGTGATTATATTAGATAATATAAAATATATATTAAAAATAAGTCTGTAAGATACTAATCTTATAAATAAATATAAATACAGAAGATACTATAATAATTATAAAAATAGATAATAATTAATTTTATTAGTCTACTATCTAAATTAAAAAGATTTGATATTATCACAGTTATTATTAATTATCTTATTAAATATATTTATCCTATATTAAATAAAATAATAATAATAATAATAATAATAATAATAATAATAATAATATATATAATAAAACTATTTCTTAAAATATTGTTATAAACCATGGGATATTAAAGTATATTATATTAGATAAAGATAAATTATTTATCTTAAAGTTCTAGAAGTCACTTACAGACCTTATAAAAATTAAAGAATAAATAATAATAACTTATCACCCGCAGATAAATAAGCAAATAGAAAGGATTAATTAAATAATTAAATAATATTTAAGATATTATATTAATTATTAGTAAGATAATTAGATAAATTTATTGTTAACAGTATAATTCTTATATAATAATGCTAGTTATTTAATAACTAGAGTCTCACTATTTTACACTAATTATAATTATTACTCAAGATTTCTGGAAATACTATTAAAGAAAATAGTTAATTATTAATATAGCTAAAGATATTATTATATTTATAGAAAACATATATATTCAGTTATCCAGAGATATTGAGTTTATAAATCTATAAAACAAGATCTACTATAATCACTAATATAGAAAAAAACCTAATTTAAAAAGAAGAAAGAAAGTGTTCCTTCTTTATAAAAATATTAAGATAAAATAACTAAGCCAGAAGCTTGACTATCACAAGCTAGGATTATTTGTTATTAAAGATAAGAGACTGGTTAATTATAAGTTAAGATTATTAGAATTAATAAGTAAAATTTACTCAGTATTTTATATCTTATTATTAGAACCTGCACTAAAGAATGCTAGAATTATAGAAAATATAAAGATTAATAATAATATTAAATGGGAATATAGAGTTAAAAGGATCCTGGATTATAAGAAGATTAATAATAGATTATATTATTTAATAAAATAAAAAGAATATAATATCTTAGAAAACATGTAAAAACCTATCAAGAATTTGACAGACTATTACCAGCTTATAGAGTAATATTATTAACAGATAGGTTAAAGTTTGTCTAGAAAGAAGAAAAACTAATTAACTAAGTTAGACTAGAATTATTTAATATAATAACAAGTTAAATAGTATTATACTTATTAGCTAGACACTCCAGTTCTCAAAGATTCTCAGTATTTAAAAGATTCTTCTTATCTAACTGCTCTAATATATTCAAGTTATGATTTAATATCTATTTATTATGATTTTTTAAGAACTGTTATTACTTGAACAGGCAAGCTATTTTAGTAAAAATACAGGCCTGTTTAGCAAGGATTTTAATAAGTTTATTTTATATATCTGATTAATTTTATTTTAACTTATTTTACTCTTTATTATTATAAAATTATTTTTTATATTTTTAATCATGACAAGTATAAGCAGTATAATTCTAATTTTTTAAATCTATAATATAAGAAATATCTTTCAGAAAACAGTATTTATAAAAGTTCTTAATAATATAATTATTCTTATAAATCTTATTAGACTAGTAAATATGTTTCTTTATCTAATTATGATTAATATAATAATAAGACATATTGATTTATCATAAAAAAAGAAAACTCAGAAACTTAATCAATATATAGGAAAAATATATATCTTTATATTTCTTAAAAATAAGAAATCTTAAATAAGAAAAAGTAATATTACAGACTCCTACTAGCCAGATTACTAGTAAAACAGACTTATTAAATAAAAAGTAATAATAAGACAGGGCTCAGACAACTAGCAGCTATTATCAAGTAAAATCCTGATTTAAGTAATATCTAGAATAACACTGTATTATATAATTATCTATTATCAGATCTATTATTAAGAATATATAGAAGATATATTAAAATCTAGAAATATGATTAGATTAATCCTTAATCTATTTTAAATAATATATAATATAGTATATAAAGAATAGGATATAAAAATATTCTTTCATATATTTAGCTAGTTCTGTTCTTTATACTTAATATAATCATTTCCAAGTAACCATATGTTTAGAAGCTTAATAATAATACTTATCTATACTTATAGATAGCTGCACAGTACTATCTGGCCTTACTTTTCTTCTCTAGTTTAGGACCAGTCATCTTTAGATAGTTATTAATCTGACCCTATCTCGATTCAGTTCGAAGGTACATATACCGGTAAAGCTAAGCTAATAGGAACAGGGAGAAACGATCCTAGGGTTTGATAAGATTATTACTATGTACTAAATTACATAATCAAAAGAAATCATTTTAATATAGGAGTATCAAACCCTAGGATTGCTTCTCCCTGTTCCTGTTAGCTTAGCTTTCATTCCAATATGTATCTTCGAACTGAATCAAGATAAGTTAGATTGATAACTATCTAAGAATGACTGGTCCTGAATAAGAAAAGAGAAGTAAGGCCAGATAGTGCTGTGCAGTTATCTGTAAGTAAATATAGATAAGTATTATTATTAAACTTTCTAAAATATATAATTACTTAAAGATAGTATTATTAAATATAAAGAATAGAACTAGCTAAATATATAAAAGAATATTTTTATATCCTATTCTTTATATATTATATTATATACTATTTAGAATAAATCAAGGATTAATCTAATTATATTTCTAGATTTCAATATATCTTCTATATATTCTTAATAGTAGATCTGATAATAGATAATTATATAATACAGTATTATTCTAGATATTATTTAGATCAGGATTTTACTTGATAAGAGCTGCTAATTATCTGAGCCTTATCTTATTATTACTTTTCTATTTAACCAGTCTGTTCTGCTAGTAATCTAGCTAGTAAGAATCTATAATATTATTTTTCTTTCTTCAAGATTTCTTATTTTTAAAAAATATAAAAATACATGTTTTTTTTATATTAATTAAGTTTTCTCAGTTTTCTTTTTTTTATAATAAATTAATATATCTTATTATTATACTAATCATGATTAGATGAAGAAGTATATTTATTAATCTAATAAGATCTGTAAAAATAGTTTTATTATTAAGAATTTTTATAAATATTATTTTCTAAGAAATATTTCTTATATTATAGATTTAAAAAATTAAAATTATACTATCTATACTTACTGCAGTTAAAAATATAAAAAATAATTTTATAATAATAAAAAATAAAATAAGTTAAATCAAATTAATTAGATATATAAAATAAACTTATTAAAACTTTGATTAAATAATCCTGTATTATTATTAAGATAGCTTATTTATTTAAGTAATAACAGTTTCTAAAAGATCATGATAAGCAGATATTAGATCATAACTTAAATATATTAGAGCAGTTAGATAAAAAGAATTCTTTAAGTACTAAGGATCTCCGGAAGCTGGAGTATCTAGTTAACAAGTATAATACTGCTTAACTTATCACTATATTAGATAATTCTAGTCTAACTTAGTTAGTTTTCCTTTTTTCTAGATGAATTTTGACTTGTTTATTAATAATACTATTCTATAAACTAATAATAGCCTGTTAAATTCTCAATAAGTTTCCACATGTTTTCTGAGATATTATATTCTTCTTACTTTATTAAATATTATGATTTATCACTAATCTTCTTATAATCTAGGATCTTTTTAACTTTATATTTTTATTCTATATTATTATTAATCTTTATATTCTCTACAATTCTAGTGTTCTTTAATATAGGTTCCAATAATGAGATATAAAATACTAGATAAATTTTATCCATTGATTTTAGTAATCTTAACTTGTAATTAACTAGTCTTTTCTTATCTTCAATAATAAATAATCCTAGCTTGTGATGGTCAAGCTTCTGACTTAATTATTTTATCTTAATATTTTTATAAAATAGAAACATTTTTTTTCTCTCTTTTTAGATCAGGTTTCTTTCTATATTTGTGATTATAGTATATCTTACTATATAAGTTTATAAACTCAATATCTTAGAATAACTGGATATATATGTTTCCCGTGAATATAATAATATTCTTAATTATATTAATAACTAATTACTGTCTCAGTAGTGTTTCTAGAAATCTTAGATAGTAACTGTAATTAGTATAGAACAGTAAGACTTTAATTATTAAATAACTAACATTATTGTATAAGAACTGTACTATCAGTAATAGACTTATCTAATCATTTTATTAATAGTTTATATAATATCTCAGATATTGCTTAATTATCTGATTAACTCTTTCTGTTTGTTTATTTATCTGTGAATAATAAGCTATTATTATTTATTCTTTAATTCTTATAAGATCTGTAAGTAATCTCCAGAACTTTAAGATATATAACTTATTTTTATTTAATATAATATACTTTAGCATCCTATAGTTAGTAATAATATTTTTAAGAAATAGTTCTGCTATCTATATTACTATTATTATTATCTTACTTAGTATAAGATAAATATATTTAATAAGATAATTAATAATAACTATAATAATATCAAATTCTTCTAATTTAGATAATAGACTAATAAAGTTAATTATTATTTATTTTTATGATTATTATGGTACTTTCTATACTTATATTTATTTATAGGGCTGGTACCTTGCAGACTTATTTTTAATATAAGTCTTATATTATTTAATATAATCATATATTTTTTATCTAAGGTTTAGAATATAATAATTTTTTGTGATTAGTTCTATAATCTTTTTAATTTCTAGATAATCTTTGAATAATTTATTATAATATCTAGTCATAATCTCTATTCTTATAGCAGTTGATACAAAGATTAATCTGTCAAAGTATATTAGTCTTTCTTTATTAATAATAATCTTGTTTAGTAAGTTCTTGCTTATTTTTTAAAGTATATTATCTTTTTTAATAACTTCAGTTAATTATCTGATTAGATTATTATTTATTTCTAATATTATTACTAGATTAGTTCTGTTATAGCTGATCAATCTATCTATATTTTGCTTTAAGATAGCTGGTTTAATAGCTTTCTTACTTAATTTATAGTCTGGTCTGCGGCTCAGTATATTTATATATTTATTTTCTATTTCTTTATAATATACAATCCTGAAATTATATTGTGATAAAATCTCAGCTTATCTTGCCTATTTTCTAGTCAACTCTTTGATTGTTGTAAAGTAGGTTAAGTTCTTATGATCTATCTTTATAATAATAATATACTTTACTTCTTCAAGATAGACTCTCTATTGCTTAAATACTATCATAATAGCCAGCAATTTTTTATTATGGATGTTATAGTTGAGTTCTGCTTAAACCAACTTTCTTAAATAAAATATAATCAGTCTCAGTTTTCTGTCTTCTTCTAACTATATTATACATATTTTAACAGCATAATCCAATATATCAGTCTTGATAGTGGTTTCTTTATCTGGATCATGCTGTACAAGTATTAATAATTTAATAAATTACTGTTTAATATCTTTAAATATGTGCTGTTATGATTCTTTCTATCTATATTCTTTTAATTTCTTTATAAGCTTGAAGAGTGATATTATATGGATAGTATATCTATCTACAAATTATTAATAGTAGTTAATTAGTCTGATAAACTACTATAGTTTTTTTAGATTCTTGGATTGAGGCTAATCCCATATGGCTTATACTTTAGCTTACTCAGTATAGACTCTTTTTATAGATATCCAGTATCTTAAGAACTCTGTTTTCTATATATAGAATTTATACTTCTTCAGCTTATATTATAATTAATATAAGTATAATTTTTATAGAATTAATCTTATATATTTAATATACTCTTTCTCAGTCTTCAAGAAGATTAATATATTATCTAGATAAGTGATCATGAATCTGTCAAGATATTTTCTCAGAATCTTATTAATATATTACTAAAATAATACTAGTATATTAATAAGCCTAAATAATATAATCAAGTACTTAAAATATTTATACTTTATTTTAAATATAGTCTTTTATTCTTTATCTTCTGTAATATATATACGGTAATATATATTTATAATATTAAGCTTCGTAAATTACTTTATTTCTTGTATTTTATCTTATATTTCTGAAATTAAAAATAACAGGTATTAATTCTTGATTATAATAATATTTAATAGTTAATAATCCATATATAGCTGTAAACTATTATCCTTTTTTAGTATAAATAGGACTCTATATCCTGCTGGTGACTTCAAAGATCTGATATTATCTTTTATTAATTAATTATTAATGTATTCCTGTAGTGCCTGTAATTCTTTCTTAGATATTAAATAAATCTTTCTATATACTAATAACTTTTCTTTCTTAATAAGAATAGTATGGTCATGCTTTCCATGCTGAGATAATTCAGATTATTCTAGCTATTTAAACAGATTCTTAAATCTCTTATATTATAGTGGAATTTATATATTACTTTTAACTGCAGCTAGAAGTTTCTATGAATCTTTTAGTCCCTGTTCTAATATCTTGATCTCTGTGTTAATATTATTAATACTGTACTTTTAATACTTTTTTATTATTATTAATACTTATCCTGATAATTTTATAAGCTAATCTTACTATAATAGCTTGATTACTACTATTACCTATATAACTATACTTAAGATATTATTTTTTTCTAAGTTATTTTCAATATCTAGCATGTTAAGCTTTTATAGTATTCTTAACCTCTCTATAGATTACTTAGTCCTTACTTCAGCTTCTTACTGAATAATAGACTGTATAGATCTAGATCCCATATTTAGTCCTTGCTAATATTATCTTAGATAATCATAATTCATGAATTAGAGACTCTCAGTCTTTTAATCTATCTATAGATTATGATTTCTGAATCATGGAATCTCTATTATAATATTATATTATTTTAAAGATATCATATTAAAGTTAAAATATTTATAGTAATTTTTTATAATTATAAATATAGTTCTTGACTTAACTGTTAATATAAAAGTTTCTAAATTCTCTTTATTCAGTTCTATAATCAGTTCAGGTTCTGCTTTCTATTATCTGAGTATCCTAAGCTACTATATAAATCACAGGTTTATAAAGTTTCTAATTGCTCCAGAGTCTACCAGTACTTAAGCTAGTTAATCTAATATAACTGTTTAGATCTTTAAATATGGTCCTGATTCAGTGACTGCTAATTACTGTTCTGGCTAATTAGGTTCTAACTGTTTTAGATATCTTCTTAGAAATCTTAAGCCTTCTATCTTTATTGTATAATATATTATATACTGATTATTAAAACATGTTAGTCAATATATTAATCTATAAGAAAATATTTCTGGTACTCTTTACATGCGTAACTAAAGATTAATCATAGATAGTAACTTACTCTAGTCCTAACTACTTCCAGTATCTTAGGTCAGTAATTAGTAATATATTTTTAATTATGGTATATTAAGCATGTATTTATATAATATATAAGTTAAAAAAGTTTATCATATTTTTAATAATTCTTACTTTTTTTAAAAAATATATACAGATATGGTTTATTATATCAAGATTCTGTTCCTGTAACATATATCTTCTGGCTAATCTTTAATAACTAATAATAATCTATATTATTTTATCTATATATTAAATAAACTTTTAGATAATAAAGATATCTTTATAAATATTATTTTCAAGTCTTATTCTATGATTCTCAACATCTTAAATCCTAATATGGATAATACTGTATAATCTTCTTAAGCTCTAGGCAGAATTATGCTGGATTCTCCGAGATCTTTTTTAAAATATAATCTAATTAATAAGTAATATTTTTCTGATTATTTTTCTAATTCTTTTTATCCTTGTCTTATTATATTAAACAGATTTTACTTATTTCTGATAAAGATTTTTTCAGAATATCAGATATCTTGCTAAGTCTCTTCTTACTGAATCCAAGATCTTTAAACTAAGTACTGTACTCTTTATCTAACAGATTAAATTTATCTCAGACTATACTGGGATAGTCGTTTTTTGGAACTGGCTTATTACTATTATCAATTTCTGTAGTCTAAGCTAATAATATAAATAATTATTAGTCTTCTTATTAACTTAATAGTACTGTTAGCTTATCTGTAATGATCTGTTATCTTAATTAATTACAGTATATCCTATTCTCTAATAGTTGTCCGTGCTAAATAACATGTAATTTCTTATTATCTAATATCCATGTTATAGATTCTATCCAAACTTTATACTGAATAGCAGTAATATCATAGGCTTCTCTGCCTTAATCTTGGTTTATAGCCTTCAACTACTTCTGAGACTATTTCTGACTACAGTTTTTTAACTGATGATCTGCTTTGCCGCAGCTAAAGTATAAACAGTCTTGTTTGCGCTGTTTAAGTTCCTTCTTAAATATTTTATTCTATTAAGCCTGATGCTGTGCTATATCCAGCTTTATTAGTTTTAGTCTGTAGAAATCTTCATATCCCAAGCTTCTAGATTATACTAATCTTCCGTTATTGGCTCGGTAACTTGATTAGCTATTTTATCAAGGTATAGACCTACTAATTTATTAATTCTCTTATTATTTTATATTATATTTAGATAATTTATTATTGATATTGACTACTGCTTTAATTATCTTTAGCAATATATTCAGTTGTTCTTACTAGATAAGTTTCTTTTGGATCTTTATCTTAAGTCCTTCTTCAAATCATGTAATATAGGTATTATTATTCTAATCTAAGTAATTAATAATTTATAAAAACTCTGAAGTATATTTAAATACTGATTTAATCTGCTTAAGTTATTATAACTTTTACTCAGTATTTTATACTGTATTAATATCTTTAAATATTTATTTAAGATACTGCTTAAATCTGGTATAACTAGCAAAGATTTGCTTTATATTATTATTCTAGTTATTTACTAACTTTTCTTAATACTCGCGGATATACGGCTCAAACTAATTAAATATTACTTTAATTAAATAAATAGATATGAAAAGGATCTTATTAACCTTATTTTTAAGCTTTTCTCTATTCATGCTGAGATATAAGTCTAACTAGATTAAGAAAGCCCTGAGCTTTGCTTGATTACTGTTAAATGGCTTCAGTAATCAGACCTTAATAAATTTGATTGCTAAGCAATCCTTGAGTAACTGGTTTTATTATTCTAAGATAGTGATACTTTCTTATAACTGATTAACTATATCCATCAGTTCTTATATTATTAAGCCCTGCTGCTGTAGGGCGCGCGATGAGTTCAATATAGTTAATATAGTGAATAGTTATTACTGGATAATACTCATACTGACTGGTGCTTAATATATCAAATCCTAGGATTGCTTCTTTCTGTTTCTGTTAGCTTAGCTTTCATTCCAATATGTATCTTCGAACTGAATCAAGGTAAGTCAGACTGATGACTATCTAAGGGTGACTGGTCCTGAATAAGAAAAGAGAAGTAAGGCCAGATAGTGCCGTGCAGCTATCTGTAAGTATAGATGAATGTTGTTATTAAGCTTTCCAAAACATATGGTTACTTAAAGACAGTATTATTGAGTACAAAAAACAGAACTAGCTAAGTATATAAAAGAGTATCCTTATATTCTATTCTTTATATACCATATCATATATCATTGAGGGTAGATCAAGGGTCGATCCAATCACGTTCCTGGATTCCAATATACCTTCCGTATATCCTCGATGATAGATCTGATGGTAGATGGTCACGTGATACAGCGCTGCTCCGGACGTTACTCAGACCGGGATTCTACTCGATAAGAGCTGCTGGTTGTCCGAGCCCTGCCTTGTCGTCACTTTTCTGCCTAACCAGTCCGCTCCGCTAGTAACCTGGCTAGCAGGGGTCTGTAACAAGGAGAAGATCTTAAGGGATTATACCCAATTTTCAGACATGTTTAAATTTTTGACATGTTTAATTATGAATTGAGTTCATACTTAAATATACTTCTATCAATTCTATAGAAGTTAATCTGTACAGAAAGTCCATCTTATACTAAAAATAATGTTTAATCACTAAATACATGTATATCTAGACTAAAATGACTATTTAGTAATCATGTTTGGTGTTAGACATGTGGCCTAACAGAAGCGCTGCCAGCCAGACTACGGGTGTTTAGTAGTAGCTTTTATATCGCTGTTAGTGGTTGGCAATGATCCGCAAGGAAAGCAAATCATTGAGGACCTTTTAGTACACAGTATACATGGCATCATGAACCGAACACACGATTGAAACATTTGGTAGATCTTATTTAGTAAAACATGTTTTCACCAGAAAATAAAGAACTTAACATGTTTAGGACAGTTTTATAAGGGTTAAATTCAATGGTGGTTTTACCATGACTTTAAAGACTTGCAGTGTAATTACCACACTTCTAATTTCACTCTTTTCTGCTAGGTATCATGTCTCTTTTACTGCTGCAGTACGAAACACACGCGCACTATTCATTATAAAATACTCACTCAGTCAACTCAATCCCTCACCCTTTTAGTTAGACCCAATTATCCATCCGGGTTCTTTAAAAACTAATAGTCAACGTAATTTGAATCCTGCTAGCGAGATACCTAGCAGCTGCTATAACTGTAAGGAAGTCCTTACAAGGGTCGTTGCCCACCTCCTCCCAGGGTGTACCTGAGTATATAGGGGACTCTAGGGGTCCGCAGAAGTATCTGCGGGTAATGATGGCCTTATGGTCTTGTCTTGACTTTTTCCCCTAGAAGAGTGCATTACAATAACACGTAGTAATGAAGGTGATTGATTGGCGGCTTGCCACTTCGTGTGTAACTTATTTAGAAACTTGGCATCAAACAATTTCACCATCACGACTTGCATATAGTTCATAGTACAGAGTAGCACTATGATGGATGACAGTAGAGCCGTCCAGATTTGACCTGATAAGTGACGGAGAGGTAAAAAGGTAGCTGGATAATTGTGTTCGCCGTTGGTTCTAGCACATGATAGCAGTCCTGAAAAGGGCTTTCTAATTATCAATTTAGACCTTTCCTCTGTGCTCCCATGACGAATCCACATCGTTGACTTCTGAGAGTGCTTAAACCTGGTTCGAATGATCCAAGTGAGACAAGTATCTTGTGCCAGCAATCTACTTGGGATTCTCGGAATTTTCGAGGTAAACAAGCCCATTTCGAGGCTGCCAACACCGAATTAGCACCAAATTGGTAGAAACGATGGAGATGGGACCGTACCGGAGAGAATTGCCTGAGTTTTACGCCGGCAGAATTCAAAATTGCAGCGCTCTTTGATGGTCAGCTGAATAACGTGACGTGAAATGTTGAGGACATACATCATTGTCCATATTATATCCTTGTGAATATACGACTTCAGATATACCCACTTGTGCAATTTTGACGGTACATGTTAAACAAGGGCACCTAAGGCAATTTAGCAATTTATCATAAGCATTTCTAGGTATAAGAAAAGACTTACGTATCGCAATAGAGTATTGCACCTTCGCGTATGCGCTCTCTTCCAGCTTCTAACAGCGCATTCTCCTCAGCATGAAGGCATAGGCAAGTTGATAAACCCAAGCCTCCACCCTCACCGCGGTTGCACCTTGGACCTGTTCAAAGTGAGTTTCCAGGCATTAAATCAATACTGCTGCAACTGGTGCTTGAAAGCTTCATACAGCCACCTTCATTGCAATTTTTGATGTGCCTTGGCGTTCCATTATACCCTGTACTAATGACACGGCGGTCGCGGACAAGCACACACCCAACCCTTCGCTTCATGCAGTTACTCCGCTGAGAGGCTAGGGATGCTAGCTCCATGAAATACTGATCCCAGTTGGGACGTAACCGCTGTTCGTCAGCAAGACGGAGCGACTTGAGAGCTGCATGCAGTTCTTTCAACGAGGAAGACGAGTTGAACAACCGAACTTGTGCCCCATCAGTGAAATATGCGCGTCCGACGCCTTTCTCGTAAAGATTTTTGTCGTTCCATAGCACAAATTCCTCCAGAGACGGAGATTCAAGAAGTCTCTTGTGGCACCTGCGGTGGAATGTTAGTTTAGCTACAATGGCATCGTAAGGTAAACGAGGGGTTCAGGCCTGTCCACATGTCGCTTCCATCTCAGGCTCATCGGCGCGTCAACGCTCACCAGAAGGAAGAATGGGCGCTGAAGGAAACGGTCTAAGATGGTGATGTCCCGAATGTCTGTCGTGACCCAAAGGCCTTGCCATCTTTTGGTTACAAAGTCTAAGAGGGATTTAGAATCATCAAATACCAGTTGCGACGATGGACTACTCTCATTCCCTGCAGACTCGAGCGCCTGCTGTTGACGGTCGCCGTCGGGTTCGTCTGTTACTTGAGGAGAGTCCGCATCTTTCAATTTAAGAAGTCGGAATCCCTCCTCCTGAATGAGATAATTTGCGACGGAATGCTTCCCAGAACAGATGGCTTCGCAGCACATCGTTAGCCTATGCCGAGGCAGGGGAGCTATGTGCTGCTTGAACAAGATGCTAACCTCCGCATAAGCCTATCAACATGATTACTGTAAAGACAGTGGAAAGGAAAGAGAAATGATAGGCCCGGTGGAAGGAAATGGGGTCAACAAAGCTTGAAAGTTGAAGGAGACTATATGACGGAAAAGATCGAAAGGGCAAGCGAAACAGGTCAAAACGTAGGGATTTTTCCGGACTCCTACCGCAAGGAGCGCCAGACCCCGGAACCTGTAACTTGTAACAATGATACACACATACACTTTAGTAGTACGTAAGTATTTGGTTGCAGGATTGAAGGCCTGGCATGCATCCCATAGATTTTTGCCTAAAGCCTAGTAGAATTATAGGCAAATGCTATTTGGACTCTATGTAATCTAGACGGACTCTATATATGGCCCTTTTGGGAATAGCCTCCTGTTTTAAAGAAGAAATAAAATTGATATCTGTTTTTAATTCTTATTATATTTTTAGATGAATTAGGTCTTTCTGAGGCCGCGAGCCCGGCAGAATATCTGGCTAGCTATTTTGCTGACTGATTCTTATTAACTGATTCTTACTGATTGACTTCTTCTTCCTGTCTTGTCTAGCTGAATTTAATGCTTATTTTGATGATGTTGAAGCTGGAGGGCTTTTATTTTAGTAAATAAAGGTTAGGATACTGGGATTCTAGTCAGAACTGTACTGCGAATTAATTTCTAATTAATTAAATATTAGATTAGCAATGTCAAGGTGCGGGCTGGCGGGATGGTAAGATAGAATGTGACGGGCTCAAGAGCCCAAGAACTACTCAAGGTATGTGAAGGTAAGTAGAAGTTGAATTCTCTGAAGAGCTATCTAACTATAGATTAAATAGTTTTTCTTATAGCTAATCTCTCTTGAAGATTTTTTATATAATATTAAGAAGTCTCTATATCTTTTAACTAATTTCTTTATAACTTCAGAAAGCTCCTCAGATTTCTTTTTTTATTAGATAATTTCTATACTTCTTTAAATACTATTAATTTAGAGTTGTAGAGTTAGACAGATTAAAATATAAGATATTTTAGTTTCAGATAACTAATAAAGTCTAATTCTTTTCAATCATCTTCTATCTGATCCTGATATAATAAGGCTAATATAAATATTAATAGAAAATGACAAGGAAATTTATACTAAATGTTAAAGTTTTTTATTTTATAGAGTTTTGTAGCTGGTTCCCAGATAAGTATAATATAATCTTTCTATCTAATTAAGAATATTTTTTTATAATTATACTTCTTTTAAAACATATTTTTCTTATCTAAAATCTTTTTAATTTTTTATTTTACAGTCTTATCTTTAATAACTATAATATCAGGTTACCAGTTAATAATCTCTTATATTAATAAGAAATTCATGACAGCAGGCTAAAATAAATTAATATAGAATACAAGATAAATTTCAGTTAATATATTAAATTTATAAGTGTGCATCCTGATCTGCTTGAATACTGTGAATTTTATATTATATTAGTCTAACTTCTTATTAAAACAATTAATAGTGATATTCTTTAAAGTTAATCAGATCTTGTTATTAACTTTATAGCAGAGTTCTAGATTTTATTACTAATTAACATATTATTTCTATATGTCTTGAATAACTATTATTATTAAACTAGTAATATTACAGACTCTTTAAAACTTATTAAGAATAGCTTTAATCTACTCTCAGGGGCTTTTAGCTTGATAATTCTTTAAGATATTAATCTTAATTATGAAATCTAAAGATTTTATATAAAAACTATACTGTAAAAAAAGAATTAACCCTTATAAATATAGATTTCTGATTATTAAGAACTAGTTAAGTTATAAATAATAATTCTTAATAATTAATCTGTTACTGGTTAATAAAATATTATGAAAATATTTTAATAACTATAATACAGCGCTCCGTAGTATTGTCTATTTTAAATAATAAATTATAAAAAATTATTTTTTAATCTTTAGAATCTTATACAGTGTAACTTAAAACTTATTTATAAATTATAAGCCCAGATCAGAGACTATAGATTATAATATTTTATAATAATTATAAAAAACTTTAATAAAGATATTTATAAAGTCTTTTATATTTGTACTAGATATAGTCTTAATAATAATTCTTTTTATTGGTTAATCAGTAATAACCATAACATTTTGATAGTTTTAAAATTTAGAAACATTTATTAAAAAATTGATTATGATATCTTATTAAGATTAGTTTAGAATTAATAATAATTTAAGTAAATCCTTTTTATAATTTTATTAAATATTATTAACTTTACAGCTGTTATAGTTTCAGTAAAAATAAGAAATATTCTTACTTATATTTAATTAGTAATAGTAATAAATAATAATTTTATATATTTAATCTTATTCAGGATAGTCAGTAATCACGCTGTTATAAATGTTTTAAATAATTTAAATTTATAAAGACTTTGAATTGGAAATTTTAGCTTATTTTTAGAAAAATAGATATTTATTAAGATTCAGTTAATACTCTATAATAAAGATCTTTAATTTTAACTAAAGAAATTTAGACCAGCTTTTAATCACAATCTTCTAATACTTTTTTAAATCTTTATTAATCTTTTTAGTTTGTATTTATATCTTATTTAAAATTAATCCTCCGGGCTCCTTACTAAAATTACTTTTAATAAATATTATATAGATAAGTCCCTCCCTTAATACTAGATAGGATAACTATATTTTATAGTTTATAATATATATTTTCAATATATTCTGGACTCTCCGGGACAGAATATTTAGTTTAATATTTATTATTCTTAAATAATAATTAATTATAAAGTTAAAGCAGCTTAGAAACTAGATTTAGTATATTTACTATTCAGAAAATCACTATTAAATTATAAAGTATTCTAGATTCCGGTAATTACTAAAGATCTTAAAATAAAGAAAAGTAATCAGCTTTAATTTCTCATTTTATAAAACTTAGATAATAATTAGTAATTTCTTATTATAAATCTTATAATTATATTTTACTAGTAAATTTGTTTTTAAAAAGTAGATTACAGGCCAGAAAATTCTTTAATTATATTATTAAAATAGAACTTTTTTATATATTATCTAGACAAGTTTATCTCTAACAGTATTTTCTATTCAGAATCTTAATTTACTAGAATTAGAACCGTGATAAAAATCTTTTTAAAAATCTTAAAAACTGTTTACACCTTTGAAGTTTAGCTAAACTTAATATTTTTATATAGATTAGATTAGAAGCTCTAAGTAAGCCTTCCAGTCTTTAAAAATTATTAATAAAAATTAATGAATTTTAGAAAAACTCAGATATTATAAGCAGTCTTTGAGACTTTCCAGTTCTTTATAACTTAAACTTTAATAAGAATTATATAAATCTTGGTTTCTACTTTAATAATAAATTTTAAATACTTAATAAAGATAATCTTAAATTTATATTTATTAATATTTACTTAAAGATCTGTACTACGCAGACGCTCTAAAACTTATTATATTTAAGTCTAGTATTAGGCTAACCCGCTATTTGTAAAGATGAGAATATTATTTATATATATAAAATAAAATTTATTGAGAAATTCCTGTAAGATCCAGTTAATATATTATTAAAAAGTATTTAAATAGTTAGTAAAATTAAATAGGATTACCAGTTATTTAAACAGTGTAAAATAAATATAAAAAGTGGTCTTCTATTTATGATCTTTCTCAATTCATATACAGTAAAAGGCTTGAATTATATTTAATTTAATAAGATAGTAAGTCTTGAAGATGCATTACAGAATTTTCTAAATTAAAAGTAGAGAATAATAATTTTTTATAATTATTTAGTTAAAGACCCGGTAATCTATGCAGAAATATAGATTTTTATTAGATTTTAAGATAAACAGTATAAAAGTAACTATTAAAAAATTATTAATATATATAAATCTCTTTTTTAGCAAATTAATTGGGGTTTTTTATAATATTAAAAACTTTAATTAATTTATTTAGTATAGAAATCTTTAGAAGATCTTTTATTCCTTATTCTCTATATCTTTAATTAATTTAATAATATAATTAATATCTAGATGATAGGGTAGTAGAGTATCTACTACAGCCTTATTAAAAATATCTAAATATTTGTAGTAAGGCTCAGATAGTTTATGCTTAATCTTTACTAGATTTTTTGATTAATTAAGCTTATAAAGAGTCTTGTTAATATTTACTAAATTTATTATATATAGTTCTATAGTGTTTTCTTTCTTCTTCCAGTTCTTCTATATATATTATATATTAATAAGGATCTTATAAAAAATTAAGATCCGGTTCTACTTCCATCTATACTAGACTTTAATCTTTATATTCTAAATATAAAGAGTTAAGCTTTTAGCTTGGAATACTATATCTTGATACTTTATTTATACAAATCTTTTTTTCTTTAAATTCTTTAATACTTTATAGTTCAATCAGTATACACTCCAGTTTATATTTAGTTATAAAGTTCTGGCTAATTATCTTATATAATATATAGTTAATATTAATTAGAGTATTTCTAAAATAAATTCTATTAACTAATCTTAATATAAAAAAGATATAATAGACTTTAAACCTCTGTACTTCATTTTCAAATTTTTTATAACTATAATTTACTAGTAAATACCTTTTTAAATAAAAATTTAAGAAAACTATATTTTTTTTAAAAAAAGGTCTGCAGGGTTACCAAAGCCTTTTAACTAGTTTTTTTTATAAAATCCTTCTTAAATAAGGTCTGGAAGATCTTATTTTTTACATTTCTTTATTTAGAAAATATTACAGGAACAGATAAAGATATCTAATAATATAATAATCTAAGGTTTTATAATAAAGATACAGTCCTTAGTCTTTTAATTCAGAATCTTTTTTAATACTTATTAAACTTATTAAACAGATTTAGTACTGGCTACAGTTAATTTATAAGTTATAATATTATTTAAACTTACTTTCTTAATAAAGTTATTTATCCAGATATTAAAATATCCAGATTATTTTAAGAGTTGGTGAATCTTTATCAGTTTATTTACTACTTATTTAACCTGTTAGTAGAAGCCTTTAAAATCAGTCTTTTATTTAATACTTATTATTTATTAATAAATATTATCATTCAGAGCTTAATACAGGAGAGTCTCTTTATTTATATTTTTCTAATTATAATTACTGATCTTAATTAACAGGCTGTTAACCTCTACAAAAAAATTTATTAACTATTCAATGTTCTTAATAAAGTATAGATAACTTATTAATAACTTTCTTTTCGTAGGTAGGATCCTTATAAATCAGCTTAAAGTAATTAATCAAGATTATAATTAAGAAGGTGAGGCTTTTCTAAATAACCTTAATCTATAGATTAATCTTTATTCTAGTTTCTTTATTTCAAAGTACAACTATATACCAAGCTTATTCAACCAGTAACTCAATAAACTATTAATTAATCTTAATCTTTATCTGTATACTATTAAATTCACTAAAAACTTATTCTTATCTTTTCTATTAAAGCTAACAGAGATTAGCAGCTTGAGTCTTTTTATCTTAGTTAATTTCTGGAAAGGTATTTGTGCTAGTACAGAGATTAATATAATAGATATTTAAGAAAGTAAAAATCAATTATTAATAAATTACTTAATCTGTTAAAGGCTAGCTTAAATCTTATTATCTATTATCAAGTCCTGTTAGAAGAGGATATACTGTATTTAAGTACTTTAGAAAATCAACTCTTCAATTTATTCAATTGATTATTTTATAATATTATTACAAGAAGTGCTGCCAGGTTGACTCGCTGAATTTATTAATATATTATAATTATATTATATAGTTGATACTAGTCTGATAGATAGTTCTTAAAAAAGATTTAAAATTATGATGGGCTCAAGAGCCCAAGAACTACTTAAGATATATAAAGATAAGTAAAATTTAAATTCTCTAAAGAGCTATCTAACTATAAGTTAAATAACTCTTTTTATAATTAATCTTTCTTGAACATTTTCCATATAATATTAAGAAATCTTTATATCTTTTAACTAGTTTCTTTATAGCTTTAGAAAGCTCTTCAGATTGCTTTTTTATTGGATAGATCCTATACTTTTTAAGGTATCATTAATTTAGATTTATAGAGCCAGACAGGCCAGAACATAGGATGTTCCGGTTCCGGATGTCTGACAGGGTCTAACCCTTTTCATAGAAGACTCAGGCGGGCAGGTTTAAATAAAGTAACTTATATTTAGACGGATGATTAGTTAAGCTATATACAAGTTAATAGATAAGATATAGCTTAAGACTGCAAACAGAATTATAGAGATAAAAGACCTTTTAACAGTACATAAAATCACGTGTAAAGCTTTAATAAAAGTATATTTTAATTATATTATAGAAATATATTTATTCTTATTAAGCTAAGCTCCTGCGAGGCGAGGGTTTTTATAAATAATAATAATAAAAGTTTTCTATAATCTGATAAGTATTCTCTAAATATTTAATAAGCTCAGTAGTAGGATCAGTATATTTTACTTATTTTATAAAATACATTAAGTAGAGACAGCCTCTTTCTTAGTAAATTTAAATAAAATCTAAAATTTCTTTAACCTTCTATTCTTTAAGTCCGTTAATTTCAATATGGGATGGGGAAGATTAATACTAATTTAATAATAAATTCTTATTAATAGAAATAAGCAGACTAATATTAAAAACCAGATAAATCTTTATACTTAATAAAAGTCTCAGTTAGTAGATATAAAAACTAATTATCTTCTTAATTAAGTACGGGCTTAAAGTATTCTAGTCTAGCTTCTTACTGGACTATAATATCTTAATATAACAGATATTAAGCTAGATCTTTTAGCTTTATTAGAATCTCTAGATAAAATAATATTTTTTTGTTTACTTATTTAAAGTAATAAATCTGGATAATAGTTATCTTTATCTTCATAAATTTAATAATAAATTATTCAGTAAACCAGGTTACTAACTAGTTAAAGATAGAAACTAGTTTAAACTTTATATAAGAATAAAATCTGTAATTAATAAAAAATAAAATTATCTTAATTATATTTAAATAGATTATATCTAATATAAATTTAACTAATAAAAGTTATATACTCTAATTATCTTGCAGATAGTTTATATAAGTATAGAAATATTATTTAAATATTATATTAACTTTCTTAATTTATTTATTAATCTTCAGGTAATAAGTAGTTAATAATTTATTTATAATATTCAAGTACTTGATTAAGTGCTTCCAGAATTTAGAAATAAATTAAAATTTTTATTAAAAAAAATAAGATAGATGTCAAACCCTAGGATCGCTTCCCTGTCCTGGTTAGCTTAGCTTCACTGGTATACGTACCGTCGAACTGGGTCAAGGAGGTATCAGGCTGATGACTATCTAAGAACGACTGGTCTTGGACAAGAGAAGAGAAGTAAGGCCGAATAGTACCGCGCAGCTATTTATAAGTAAGTATGGATAAGTATTGTTACTAAGCTTCCAAATATATGGTTACTTAAAGATAGTAGTATTAAGCATGAAGAACAGAACTAGCTAAGTATATAAAAGAGTGTCCTTATATATCCTATTCTTTATATACTAAGTTATATATCTTTCCATATATTATAGACTATATACCATATATCTGTTTATATACCGTCCTATATACCCGTGGTCACATTATATGTAGCCATTCTAGTTATTATATTAGTAATCCGCGATTATACCAGATAACAGTTTGGTTTGCCCGGGTACTGCCCTTATCAGCGCTTTCTGCCTGACGAGTCTGCCTTACTAGTGGGTTAACTAGCAGGGGTCCGTAACATCACTTCCCCTCCTTCAAGATTTCTTGTCCTTAAGAAACATAAAGGTGCGTATCCCTCTGTGTACGTTGGCTGGGTCCTTTTAGTTTTCTTTTCTTCTTTCAAGATGGGTCATCATACTGAAACGCGATAAGTACACTGATAATAAATATTTAGCCGATAAGATCAAAAGTTCTGGTCATTCTGTTGATATTCTGTGTGATTTTTGTTTTACTCAAGACAAGGTTTGTATCATGAGTTTGACTACTTGAAATAAGAAATGTTCGGTCTGTGCCTTGCGCGGTTACAAGTATGAAAAACAATTTTAAAGTGACTCTGAGTAAGATAGGTTAAAATATGATGAAGAGAAGATTACAGCAGATCTTAAAGCAGCCTAAAAACAATTTATGCAGTATTTGGAAAAGATAAATCAAGCAATAGTGAAGATTCTCTGTTTATAAAAGTATCAGCAATTTTTAAAAGATTGTGGTGGTCGGATGTTAGATCATGACTCTGAGGTATTAGAGTGTTTGGATAAGGATGATTCTCCAAGTACTGAGGATCTCTGAGAGCTGGAGTATCTAGCTGATAAATATGATGTTACTCAACTTGCTGCTATGTTAGACAATCCTAGTCTAACTTAGTTAGTTAGTTCTCCTTTCTTCTGGGCGAACTTTGACCTGTTTGTTAATAATATTACTCTATAAGTCAGTAACAACCTGTCAAATTCTTAATAAGTTCTCATGTGTTTTCTGAAGTATTGTAGTCTTTATATTTTATTAAGTAATATGATTTACTGTTAATCTTCTTATAGTCTAGAATCCTTTTGACTTTATATTCTTATTTAGTATTATTATTTATTTCCATATTTTCTGTAACTCTAGCATTCTTTGGTACAGGTTCTAATAATAAAATTTAAAATACTAGATGAATTTTGCTCATTGATTTCAGTAGTCTTAGCTTATAATTAACTGGTCCTTTTTTCTCTTTGATAATAAATGGTTCTAGTTTATGGTGGTTGAGCTTCTGGCTTGGTTATTTTATCTTGATATTTCTGTAGAGTAGGAACACTTTCTTTCTCTTCTTTAAGTCAGGTTTCTTTCTGTATTGGTGGTTATATTAGATCTTGTTTTATAGGTTCATGAATTTGATATCTTAGGATAACTGGATGTGCATGTGTTCTGTAAATATAATAATATTTTTAGTTATATTAATAACTAGTTACTTTTTTAATGATGTTTCCAGAAATCTGGGGTGATAATCATAATTAGTGTAGAACAATGAGACTCTGATTATTAAGTGATTAGTATTGTTATATGAGCACTGTATTATAAGTAATAGATTTATTTAATTATTTTATTAGTAATTAATATAGTGTCTCAGGTATTATTTAATTATTTAGTTAACTCTTTTTATTTGTCTATTTATTTGCGGGTGGTAAGCTGTTATTATTTATTTTTTAATTTCTATAAGATCTGCGAGTGATCTCTAGAACTTTGAGATAAATAGCTTGTCTCTGCTTAATATGATGTATTTTAACATTCTGTAATTTATGATAATATTTTTTAGAAATAGTTCTGCTATCTGTATTACTATTATTATTATTTTGCTTGGTACAAGATGGATGTATTTAGTAAGGTAATTAGTAATGACTGTAATAATATTATATTCTTTAGATTCAGATAGTAGACTGATGAAGTTAATTATTATCTATTTTTATGGTTGTTGTGGTGTCTTCTATACTTATATTTATCTATAAGATTAGTATCTTGCAGACTTGTTCTTAATATATGTTTTATATTATCTAATATAATCATGTATTTTCTGTCTGAGGTTTAGAATGTAGTAATTTCTAGTAATTAGTTCCGTGGTTTTTTCGACTTTTAAGTAACCCTTGAGTGGTTCATCATGATATCTAGCCATGATTTTTGTTTTTATAATGGTTGGTACAAAGATTAATCCGTGGAAGTAGGCTAGTCTGTTTTTATCAATGATAATCTTGTTTAGTAAGTTCTTATTTATTTTTTAAAGTGTCTTGTCTTCTCTGGTGGTGTTAGTTAATTGTTTAATTAAGTTACTGCCTATTTTCAATATTACTATTAGATTGGCTTTGTTGTAGCTGATTGATCTGTCTTTATTTTGTTTCAGGATGGCGGGTTTAATAGTCTTTATTTCTATTTTATAGTCTGGTCTATGACTTAGTATATCTGTATATCTATTTTCTATTTTATTGTAGTATATAATACAGAAATTATATTATGATAGGATTTCAGCTTATCTTGCTTGTTTTCTGGTCAACTCTTTGATTGTTATCAAGTAGATTAAGTTCTTATAGTCTGTTTTTACAAGGATAGTGTTACGGACCCCTGCTAGCCGAACGACTAGTGAGGCGGACACGTCAGGCAGAAGGCTACGTCCGAACAGATGAAGACTCTTATCGAGTAGGATCCTGATCTGAGTAACCGACAACCGGAGCCGTTACACGGCACGTGACCACGATGGACGTATCAGCGCTACGATATGGCGTAGCGATGCTACGATATGGCGTAGCGATGCTACAACGAAGGATAGGATATAAGGACACTCTTTCATATACTTAGTTAGTTCTGTTCTTCATGCTTAATCTAATTATCTTTAAGTAACCATATATTTAGTAAAAGCTTAATAATAATATTCATCTGTACTTACTTACGGATAGCTGCACGGCACTATCTAGCCTTACTTCTCTTCTTCTGTTCAGGACTAGTCATCTCTTAGATAATCATCAATCTGACCTATCTTGACTCAGTTCAAGATATGTATTAGAACGGGAGCTAAGCTAACAGGAACAGGAAGAAGCAATCCTAGGGTTTGATACATTGAGCACCAGTCAGTACGAGTATTACCCAGTGACAACTATTCATCATGTCAACCACTTTGAACTCATCACGTGCCTCTCAGCAACAGGGCCCAACAATGCAAGAACTAATGAATATGGTTGGTCAGTTACAAGAAAGCATCACTGCCTTAAAACAACAAAATCAGTTATTCAAAGATCGCTTAACAGTCAAGTCTGTTAAGGTCCGACCACCCGAACCATTCAACAGCAATCAAGCAAAGCTCAGGGCTTTCTTGACCCAGTTAGACTTGTATCTCAGCATAAACAGAGAAAGACTTAAAAACAAGATTAATAAGATCTTTTTTACATCTACTTACCTGACTAGATTAGTATTTAATTAGTTTAAACCATACATCTGTGAGTATTAAAAAAAGTTGGTAAACCATCAGAATAATAATATAAAGCAAATCTTTACCAGTTATACCAGATTCAAGCAGCATCTTGAACAGATATTTAGAGACATTAATACAGTACAAAATATTAAGTAAAAGTTATAATAACTTAAATAGACTAGATTAGTATCTAAGTATATTTTAGAGTTTTTACAAGTTATCAGTCACTTAGATTAGGATAACAATACCTATATCACACGATTTAAAAAAGGACTCAAGATAGAGATTCAGAAGAAACTCATCTAGTAAGAACAATCAAACATATTGTTAAAGATGATTAAAGCAATAGTTAAGATTAATAATAAGTTATATAAATATAATATAAAATAATAAGAAAGTTAATAAACCAGCGGGTCTATATCTTAATAAAATAGCCAATCAGGTTACCAAGTTAACAACAGAAGGTCGGTATAATCTAGAAGCTTGGAATACGAAGATTCCTATAAACCAAAACCAATAAAGCTAGATGTAGTACAACATCAGACTCAACAGACTCAAGTATCTAAGAAGAAACTCAAACAGTGTAAATAAGACTACTTGTACTTTAGCTACAACAAAGCAGATCACTAGTCAAAAAACTGTAGTCAGAAACAGCAACAGTCTTAGAAGTAGTTAAAAACTATAAACCAAGATCAAGGCAGAGAAGTCTATAATATTATCACTATTCAGTACAAAGTTTAGACAGACACCGCGACGCAGACATTAAATAATAAAAAGTTATATATTATTTAGTATAATTAACTGTTAGAGGACAGGATATATCATGATTGGTTAAGATAATAAGCTATTATAGATAAGCCAACAGTACCATCAAGTTAATAAAAGGATTAATAATTATCTATATTATTAATTTAGACCACAAAAATCAATAACAACAATTATAAACTAGTTTTAAGGAACAACTATCCCAGTATAATTTAAAATAAATTTAAACTATTAAATAAAGAATACAGTACTCTACTTAAAGATCTTAAATCCAGTAAGAAAAGACTTAACAAGATACCTGATACCCCAGAAAAACCCCTATTAAAAATCAGTAAACCTTATCTATCACAGCAAGACAAGGATAAGAAGAACTAAAAGAATAATAAGAAAGATATTACTTATTAATTAGACCATATCTTGAAAAAGATCTTAGAAAATCTAGTATAATTTAGTCTAGAGCTCAAGATAATTATACAGTATTATCCATATTAGGATTTAAGATATTAAAAATCATAGAATAAGACTTGAAAATAATATTTACAAAGATGCTCCTATCACCCAAAAGTTTATTTAACATATAGACAAGATAATACAGATTACTATTATTAATTATTAATAATTAGCCAGAAGATAAATATTGCAGGAACAGAACCTTAATATAATAAACCATATCTGTATATTTATTTCAAAGAAAGTAAGGATTATTAAAAACATGATAAACTCTTTTAATTTATATATTACACAAACATATGCTTAATATATTATGATTAAAAGTATATCATTAACTACTAACTTAAGATACTGAAAGTAGTAAATGCTAAGATAAGCCATTATCTATATTTAAACTATAGTTATATATGTAAAGAGTATCAACAATACCTTCATCATAAATTAATATATTGATTAGCATGTTTTAATAATCAGTGTATAATATATTATATAATAAAGATAGAAGGCTCAAGATTTTTAAGAAGATATTCACAGCAGTTAGCACCTAACTAGCCGGAACAGTAGTTAACAGCTACTAAGTCAGGACTATATCTAAAGATTTAAGTAGTCATATTAGATTAATTAATTCAAGTACTGATAAACTCTGAAGTAACTGGAAACTTCATAAACCCGTGATTTATACAACAGCTTAGAATACTCAGATAACAGAAAACAGAACCTGAACTGATTATAGAACTAAATAGAGAGAATTTAGAAACTCTTATATTAATAATCAAGTTAAGAACCATATTTATAAATATATAGACTTTAACATAACACCTTTAAAATAGTATAATATTGTGTTAAGGATTCTATGATTCAGGAATCATAATCCATAGATTAATTAGAAGACTAAGAGTCTCTAATTCATGAATTGTGATTGCCCAAGGCAACACTAACAAGGACTAGATATAAGGTCTAGATCTGTATAGCCCGTTACATAGTAAGAAGCTGAAGCAAGGACTAAGTAATCTAGTATAGGGAGGTTGAGAACGCTATAAAAGCCTAACACGCCAGGCATCAGAGATAACTTAGAAAAAAATAACACCTCAAGTATAGTTATATAAATAATAACAGTAATTAAGCCATTACAGAGAGATTAGCTTATAAAATTATTAAAATAGATATTAACAATAACAAGAAAGTACCAGAAGTATAGTATTAATAGTACTAATACAGAGATTAAGATAACTGTCCAGGGATTAGAAGATTTATAGGAACTTCTAGCTATAGTCAAGAATAATACATAGATCTTACTACAGTATAAGAAATTCAAGGACTTATTTAAATAACTAAAGTAATCTGAATTACCTCAGCACAGAAAGCATGACCATACTATTTCTATAAAGAAAGAAAAGTCACTAATATATAGAAAGATTTATCTAATATCTAAAAAAAAATCACAGGCATTATGAGAATATATTGATAACTAGCTAACTAAAGATAATATCAGATTTTCAAAGTCACTAGCAGAACATGGAGTCTTATTTATATTAAAAAAGAATAATAATTTATAATTATATATAGATTATTAGCTACTGAATATTATTATAATTAAGGATCAACACCCGTTATCTTTGATTTCGGAAATCCAAGATAAGATATAAAAAATAAAATAATTTATCAAGCTTAATATTATAAATATATATTATTATATACACATCACAGAAGATAAAGAATAAAAAACCACGTTTAAAATAAAATACAGATATTTTAAATACTTGATTATATTATTTAAGCTTATTAACATACCAGCGTCATTTCAGTAATACATTAATAAGATTCTTAAAGAACATCTCAACAGATTTATAATCACTTATCTAGATAATATATTAATCTTCTTGAAGACTGAGAAAGAGTATATTAAATATATAAGATTAGTTCTATAAAAATTATACTTATATTAATTATAATATAAGCTGAAGAAGTATAAATTCTATATATAGAAAACAGAGTTCTTAAGATACTGGATATCTATAAAAAGAGTCTATACTGAGCGAGCTAAAGTGCAAGCTATACGGGATTAGTCTTAATCTAGAAATCTGAAAGAATTACAGCAGTTTATTAGATTAATTAACTATTATTAATAATTTATAGACAGATATGCTATCTATATAACACCACTCTTTAAGCTTATAAAGAAGTTAAAAAAGTATCAGTAGAAAGAACCACAGCAGAGCATATTTAAAGATATTAAGCAGCAACTTATTATATTACTAGTACTTATACAGTATAATCTAGAGAAAGAAACCACTATTAAGACTGACATATCAGACTATGCTGTTGGTATATATATGACACAACCTAGAGAAGATAAAAAGCTAAGACTAATTATATTTTATTTAAGAAAGTTAGTTTAAGTAGAACTCAACTATGATATTCATAACAAGGAATTACTAGTTATAGTTATAATATTTAAGTAATAGAAGATCTACCTTAAAGAAGTAAAATACACTATTATTATAAAGATAGACTATAAGAACTTGACTTATTTTATAATAATCAAAGAATTGACCAGAAGGCAGGCATAATGGGCTGAGATTTTGTCACAATACAACTTTAGAATTATATACTATAAGAAAGTAGAGAATAGACATATAGATATACTGAGCCACAGGCTAGATTATAAACTAAAAGAAAAAGCTATTAAACCAGCCATCCTGAAGCAGAACACGGATGGGTTGATCAGCTATAATAAAGCTAATCTAACAGCAATATTAGAAATAAGTAATAACTTAACCAGATAATTAGCTGATAATACAAAAAATAATAAAATACTCTAGAAGATGAGTAAGGGCTTACTAGACAAGATTATTATTAACAGAAATAGACTAGTCTATTTTCATGGATTAATCTTTATACTAACCATGATAAGAACAGAGATTATGGCTAAGCACTATAATAAACTACTCAAGGATTACTTAGAAGTGGAAAAAACAATTAAATTAATTATAAAAAACTACTATATTCCGAACCTTAGATAAAAAATATATGATTATATTAGACAATGCAAGACTTATATCAGAGATAAGTCTATAAGATACTAGCCCTATAAATAAATATAAGTACAGAAGGTATCACAGTGATTATAAAAATAGATAATAATTAATTTTATTAGTTTACTATCTGAATTAAAGAGATATAATATTATTACAGTTATTACCGATCATCTTACTAAATATATCTATCTTATACTAAGTAAGATGATAATAATAGTAATACAGATAGTAGAACTATTTCTAAAAAACATTATTATATATTATAAAATATTAAAGTACATTATATTAGACAGAGACAAGTTATTTATCTTAAAGTTCTGAAGATTACTTACAGATCTTATAAAAATTAAAGAATAAATAATAACAGCTTACTACCCGTAAATAAATAAACAAATAAAAAGGATTAATCAGATAATTAAGTAATACTTGAAACACTATATAAACTATCAGCAGAATGATTAAATAAATCTATTACTAATAGTACAGTTCTTATATAATAATACTAGTTACTTAATCATTAAAGTCTCACTATTATACACTAATTACAGTTACCATCCTAGATTTTTGAAAACATTATTAAAAAAGCAGTAAGTTACTAATATAGCCGAGAATATTATTATATTTATAGAAAACATATATCTCCAGTTATCCTGAGATATTGAGTTTATAAACTTATATAGTAAGATGTACTATAATCATAAATACAGAAAAAAACCTGACTTAAAAAGAGGGAAGAAAGTATTCCTATTCCATAGAAATATTAAGATGAAATGATCAAATCAAAAGCTTGACTATTACAAGCTAGGACCATTTATTATCAAAGATAAGAAGAGATCAGTCAACTACAGGTTAAGATTACTAAAATCAATAAGCAAAATTCATCCAGTATTTTATATCTCATTATTAAACCCTGTATTAAAGAATACTAGAATTGCAGAAAACATGAAGATCGATAATAATATAAAGAAAGAATACAAAGTTAAAAAGATCCTGAACCATAAGAAAATTAGTAATAAATTATAATATCTAGTAAAATAGACAGAATATGATATCTCAGAAAATATGTAAAAACTTATCAAGAATCTAACAAGCTATTACCAGCTTATGGAACAATATTATTAATAAACAAGTCAAAATTCGTCCAGAAAGAAGGAGAGCTAACTAGTTAGGACAAACTAAGATCAGGCTTGGACATAGCAGCTAGTTCAACACCACTACTTATAGTAGTACTAGCTTCAGCCTTAAATATTACAGTTTTTTAAGCGTGTAATCTTTCTTACACTTCATACTTCTTTTACTCTCATTTCTCAAGCTCTTCCAGCTCCTCAATCTTCTTTATATCGCGAGCTATAAAATCGCTAGCTTATCTTTATAACAATCATTTTTACTTTTATAATCAAAGAAGTTTCACTAGAATGACTTTTTCTTCTTCTTTAATCAAATTTTAGATCTTGACTAAACATTTCCACTCGGTATCAGAAAAGAAAGGATCAGGTATTTTATAACAGCCATTATTTATCTTTACATACTTATTATAGTAATTAGAACTCTCAGATTTGATGCACACCTTGTATAAACAGATGCAGCATTCACAAGGAAAAATCATAAGAAAACCCTTATTCTCAATCTATTAACAAAGACTTTTCTTACGCACGGAAGCACTGGACGATATAATTAATGATTTAGATAAAAGATTTGGAAATAGCACTGGACACTCACCTTATAGAGAGACGCCGCTGATTTATGTTCCTTGAGGATAAGAAACCTTGAAGAGAGAGAGTGATGTTACGGACCCCTGTTAGCTGAACAACTAGTGAGACAGACATGTCAGGCAGAAGGCTATGTCTGAACAGATGAAGACTCTTATCGAGTAGGATCCCGATCTGAGTAATCAACAACCGGAGCCGTTACACGGCACGTGACCACGATGGATATATCAGCGCTATAACAGGACATATCAGCATTATAACAGGACGTATCAGCACTATATCAGGACGTATCAGTGCTACGTCAGGACGTATCAGCGCTACGATATGGCGTAGCGATGCTACGATGAAGGATAGGATATAAGGACACTTTTTTATATACTTAGTTAGTTCTGTTCTTCATGCTTAATCTAATTATCTTTAAATAACCATATATTTGGTAAAAGCTTAGCAATAATACTCATCTGTACTTACTTACGGATAGCTGCACGGCACTATCTAGCCTTACTTCTCTTCTTCTGTTCAGGACCAGTCATCTCTTAGATAGTCATCAGTCTGACCTATCTTGACTCAGTTCAAGATATGTATTGGAACGGGAGCTAAGCTAACAGGAACAGGGAGAAGCGATCCTAGGGTTTGACAGATAGTGTGTTTTGTTTTTTTAAGATAGATTCTTCATTACTTGAATGCTATTATGGTGGTTAATAATTCTTTATTATAGATATTATAGTTGAGTTCTGTCTAAACTAACTTTCTTGAGTGAAATATAATTGATCTAGGTTTTCTATCTTTTTATAGTTATATTATACGCATTCTGATAATGTAGTCTGATATATTAGTCTTAATAATGATTTCTTTTTCTAGGTTGTGCTGTATGAGTACTAGTAATATGGTAAGTTAGTATTTAATATTCTTGAATGCGTGTTGTTACAGTTTCTTCTACTAGTATTCTTGTGATTTCTTTATAAGTTTAATTAATGGTATTATATGGATAGCATATCTGTCTATAAATTATTAATAGTAATTGACTAATCTGATGAACTGCTGTAGTTCTTTTAGATTCTTGGGTTGAGGTTAGTTTTATATAGCTTGTACTTTAGTCTGCTTGGTATAAACTCTTTCTGTAGATACTTAATATTCTAAAAACTCTGTTTTCTGTATATAGAATTCACACTTTTTTAGTTTATATTATAATTAATATAGGCATAGTTTATACAGAATAAGTCTCATGTACTTAATATATTTTTCTTCTATCTTTGAAAAGATTAAGATATTATTTAAATAAGCGATCACGAATCTGTTGAGATATTCTTTTAATATTTTATTAATATATTGCTAAAATGATGTTGGTGTATTAATGAGTCTAAATAGTATAATTAAGTATTTTAAACATCTATATTTTATTCTAAACACGGTTTTCCATTTTTTACCTGCCGTGATGTGTATGCTATAATATGTATTTATAATATTAAGCTTGGTAAATCATTTTGTTCCTTATATCTTGTTCTGAATTTTCGAGATCAAAGGTAAGGGGTATTGATTTTTGATTGTGATTATATTGAGTGGTTAGTAATCTATATATAATTATAGACTACTGTCTTTTTTTAGTATAAATAAGATTCTATATCCTGCTGGTGATTTTGAAGGCCTGATATTATCTTTTACTAATTAGTTATTAATATATTTTTATAGTGCTTGTGATTCCTTTTCAGATATTAGATAAATTTCTCTGTATACTGGTGATTTTCCTTCTTTAATAAGGATAGTATGGTCATGCTTTTTATGCTGAGATAATTTAGGCTATTCTGGCTGTTTAAACAAGTCTTTGAATCTTCTATATTATAGTAGGATACGCGGGTTGTTTCTGGTCACAGCTAGAAGTTCTTATAAGTTTTTTAGTCTCTGTGTTTGTATCTTGGTATCTGAATTAGTACTGTTAATACTGTATTCCTAGTACTTTTTTATTGTTGTTAGTATTTATTCTAATAATTTCTTGAGCTAATCTCTTTATAATGACTTGGTTGCTGCTATTATTTGTATAATAATACTTAAGATGCTGTTTTCTTCTGAGTTTTCTTCAGTGCCTGGCGTGTTAGGCTTTTATGGTGTTCTTAATCTTATAGATTATTTAGTTCTTGCTTTAGCCTCATGCTGTGTAGCGGGCTGTATGGATCTAGACTCTATACCTGGTCCTTGCTGATGTTGTCTTGGGCAATCATAATTTATGAAAGACTCTTAGTCTTTTGATTAATTTATTGATTATGATTCTTGAGCCATGGAATCTTTAATATAATGTTATATTATCTTAGTGGTGTTATGTTAAAATCTATATATTTAAGATGATCTATTATAGTTATAGATATGATTCCTGACTTGACTGTTAACGCGAGAGTTTCCAGATTTTCTCTATTCAGTCTTGTAATTGGTTCGGGTTTTGCTTTCTGTTTTCCAAGTATTCTAAGTTATTGTATAAATTATAGGTTTATAAAGTTTCTGGTTGTATCAGAGTTTATTAGTACTTAAGTTATTTAATCTGTTACAGTTACTTAAATCTTTAAATGTGTCTCTGATTTGGTGGCTGCTAACTGTTAATCTAGCTAGTTAGGTTCTGGTTGTCTTGGATGTTTTCTTAGAAATCATGATCTCTTTATTTTTACTGTATAGTATATTATACACTGATTATTAAAGCATGCTAGTCAGTGTATTAATCTATAGTATGGGTGTTGTTGGTATTCTTTATATAAACAGTCAAAGTTAAGATATGGGTAATAGTTTCTTCTGGCTCTTACTATTTCTGATATCCTGGGTTAATAATTTATAATATATTTCTAATTATAATATATAAAGCATATATTTATATAATATATAATCTAAAAAAGTTTATTATATTTTTAATATTCTTCATTTTTTTTAAAGTGTATGCACAGATATTTTCTATTATTATATTAAGATTTCATCTTAGTTACTTGTATTTTTTGGCTGATCTTAGATAGTTGATGATAGTAGTCCGCATTGACTTGTCCATATATTAAACAAAATTTTAAGTAATGGGAACATCTCTGTAGGTACTGTTTCCAGATTTTATTTCATGATTTCCAATATCTTAAGTTTCAATGTGGGTAATGCTGTATGACTTCTTTAAGTTCTGGGCAGAGTCATGCTAGATTTTCTAAGAATTTCTTTATAATATGATTTAATCAATAAAAGATATTATCTTTATTATTTTCTTAATTTTTTTTATCTTTATCTCACTGTGTTAGATATATTTTACTAATTTCTGATAAGGGTTTTTCCGGGGTATCGGGTATCTTACTAAGCCTTTTCTTACTGGATCTAAGATCTTTTAGCTAAATACTATACTCTTTATTTAAAGGATTAAACTCATCTTAAACTATATCAGGGTATTCATCCTTTAGAGCTGGCTTATTGCTATCATCGATTTCCGTGGGCTAATTGAATGGTACAGATAATTAGTAAGTCTCTTGTGATTCTGATAGTACTGTTAACTTATCTGTAATAGTCTGTTATCTTAACTAATCTTATTATATTCTGTTTACTAATACTAGCAGTTATTCTTATTATATAATATGTAGCTTTTTATTATCTAATATCTATATTATGAATCCTGTCTAAACTTCAGGCTGAATGGTGGTAATATCATAGGCTCCTCTGCCTTGATTCTCGTACATAGTTCTTAGCTGCTTTTAAGACTGTTGCTGTTTCTGTTTACAGCTCTTTGACTGATGATCTATTTTACTGTAGTTAAAGTATAAGTAATCTTTTTTACATCCTTTAAGTTTCTTTTTAGATATTTTGTTCTGTCAGGTCTGATACTGTGCTGTATCTAGCTCCATTGACTTTAGTCTGTAAGGATCTTTGTATTCTAGATTTCTTGACTATACTGATCTTTTATTATTAGCTTAGTAGCTCTATTAGTTATTTTATTAAGACATAGACCCACTGATCTATTAGCCTTTCTTTTGTTTTATATTGTATTTATATAACTTGTTATTAATTTTGATTATTGCTGCAACCATCTGTAACAGTGTATTTAATTATTTTTACTAGATAAGTTTTTCTTAAATCTCTATTTTAAGTTCTTTCTCAAATTATGTCATATAGGCGTCTTTGTCCTAGTCCAAGTAATTAATAACTTGTAAGAATTTAGAAGTATATTTAAATACTAATCTAATCTATTTAAATTATTATAGTTTTTATTTAATATTATATATTATATTAATATCTCTAAATATCTGTTCAAGACATTTCTTAAATCTGGTGTAACTGGTAAATATTTTCTTGGTATTATTGTCCTGATTGTTTACCTACTTTTTCTAGTACTTGTAAATATATAGCTTAAACTAATTAAATACTGTTCCAGTCAGGTAAATTGATATAAAAAAGATCTTATTAACCTTATTTCTGAGCTTTTCTCTGTTCATGTTGAGATACAAGTCTAATTATGTCAAGAAAGCCCTAAGTTTTAATCAGTTGCCGTCGAACGGTTCCGGTGGTCAGACCTTGACAGATTTAACTGCCAAGCAATCTTCGAGTAGCTGGTTCTGTTACTCTAAGGCAGTAATGCTTCCTTATAACTGACTAACCATGCCCATTAGTTCCTGCATCGTTGGACCATGCTGTTATCCTCCTCCCTGAGCACTAAAGCCCTGCTGCAGAGTGCGTGACGAATTTAAAATAGTTAACATAATGAATGGTTATAACTGGTAACACTCGTACTGACTGGTGCTTAATATGTCAAACCCTAGGATCGCTTCCCTGTCCCGGTTAGCTTAGCTTCACTGGTATACGTACCGTTGAACTGGGTCAAGGAGGTATCAGGCTAATGACTATCTAAGAATAACTGGTCTTGGACAAGAGAAAAGAAGTAAGGCTGAATAGTGCTGTGTAGCTATTCATAAGTAAGTATAGATAAGTATTATCATTAAGCTTCTAAACATATGATTAATTAAAGACAATAATATTGAGCATGAAGAACAGAACTAGCTAAGTATATGAAAGAGTGTCTTTATATATCCTATCTTTTATATATCAAGTTATATATCTTTCTATATACTGTAGACTATATACTATATATCTATTTATATATTATCCTATATATCCGTAGTCACGTGATGCGTAGCCATTCCAGTCATTGTATTAACAATCTGCGATTATACCAGATAACAGTTTGGTTCGCCTGGGTGCTGCCCTTATCGGCGCTTTCTGCCTGACGAGTCCGCCTTACTAGTGGGTTAACTAGCAGGGGTCCGTAACAATAGCCTTTACAGTTTCCACACATGCTGAATGTATATTAAGATTATAATAATAATATTAATTATAAAATTATAGAAAATCAGATACTTTATTTTAATTAGATAATTAATTATTATTAATAAAGTATTATAACTCTAACTCTCAGGCAGATATATAATAGAATTTCTTAATATATTTTATTATATATATTTTAATATTAATAATAATTTTAAAATATCCTGTTTTACTTTCTGGACGAAGTTTATTCTTTAACAAATATAATAATTCTTTATTTATTATTTTACATATTAATATTACTTAAGCTAATAGTACTTTTAGATTGATAGTTTATAAGTACAGGATTATTTAAGATATTTTAATAATAATTCATTATAACCTAGATAGATTAATTCAGCTTTTAGCTTATCATGATTAAAAATCTAAAAATAATTTTTATAAAATAGCAAACTTTTTTTTCTTTTACAGAAGATTAAAAAGATATTTAAATAGTAAATTTTTTCTATTATTAAAATTTTTAAAATATTATATGTTTACTTTATTTTTTTATATATCTCTTACAGAGTTATCTAGATTTTTTCAATAATCTTGATACATTTTTATTATTAAATATCATACTGGCTCAAGAATAAGTAATTAATATAAAAGTCTTTATAGAAAAGTCTTTCTCAGAGTATAATAAAGATAAATTATACTTAACTAATATAAAATTTTTCTTTTTAAATTTTAATAAAGATAGATTATATTTAATCAATACAGAACTCTTTTTCTAATCCTGTAAAACTAGTATACAGGCTAAATCTAGATTTTCTTACTTTAATATAGTCTTATTTTAGTATAGCAAGTATTTATTTTTTCTTTTTAAGAATTTTTTAATCTCTTAGTCAAGCTACCAGGCTTAATACTATAATAACTAGATTAATAAGTAATCTTTCAGTTAAATTAGAATAGAAACATTAATTATTAAACCTAATATTAATTAAGAAGCTTGATTAATATAAAGTATTTTACATTATAATAGTCTGTGATTATCTGGACCAGAAACAGTATTTTCTTCGATTTTAGATATTTTTTTTAAATAATAAATAATTATAAGTAATTTTCTATTATAAATTTATAATTATATTTAGTTGGTAAGTACTTCTTAAAAAAAAGATAATAAAGTAAAGTAGATTATTTTTTCTATACTAGAACAGTACTCTAGTAAATATATAACCTAAGATATCAGTCTTTAAAATTATTTTATAGATTTAATTCAATAATTAAAGTATAAGAATCTTTATAAATGCTTTTTTAATAAGTTTAATATCTTTTAACAGATAGGTATTTATTTAAACAGGATATCTTTCTTAATTAAATCTATTAATAAAATAGTAAGCTTTAAGAAATTCTAAATAAAATAATAATAGAAATTACTAAATCTTAAAAAAGCTTATATATCAGTTATATTAACTGAAACAGGCTATTCTGTGATAATTTTAGTTTTTTTAGATTTATTTAAATCCTATCTTAGCTAATAATTAAATTTAGAAACTTTATCTCAGTAATTATAAACTTATTTTAAGAATTTAGTAAATAGGCTAGTCTTGTATAGCTTATTTAGAATTAGATAAATATATTCTACATATTCTATTTATATACAGTTATAAATTAGAATATTATTAAAATATATTATATAAAATATATCTAGATAGTCTTGCAGTATATTATTAATATATTTTTAGAAAGTGGCTGGAGCTCTAATGAAATTAAAAAATATTATTAAAGACTTATATAAACTTAAATAGATATAAAATATAGTTAAGTATTCTTAATTCTTAATAATCCAGATATTGTTAAATATATTAATAATATTAATTCTGATAAAATAATATATTTTTTCTAGATTATTCAGGATCTCTTTTATAAGTAGAAATAAGTAATAATCTTTCATTAAGATAATATTTAAGATTTAATAATTTATATAAAATTAGAGTCTTTCTTCAGATTTCTTTATAAAAAGAACTGGAAATATAGTAAATAAGAAGCTTGATTAAATAAATCATTCTTTTAGACTTTCTAGCAGCTATTTATAAGGAGTTTATAATTTATTTTAAAATACTTTATATAAAAGCCCAAATAAAAAGATTCTTTTCTTTAAATTTATAATATAATTATACAGATAGTATAATAAGAGCTTTTTTACTTTCTTAAATAAGAAGATATCTATAAATTTCTTACACTTTTTAAATAATTTAGATTCTTTAAGACTAGAGATACTATGCAGAACTGTATTAATCTAGTTTATATTAATAATATATACTAAATAATCTCAGCAGATATAGACTGTACAGATAGTTATCAAAATTAATTATATATTTTAATTTTTAAAGAAATATAGTAAAATAATATATATAAATTATATATATACTAATATATTATACAGAATATAAATCTTAATTAAATAAATAAGTATGTTATAATACTTATAATAATATAGACTGAAAAACTGGATAATATACTTAGTAAAATTTATTTAAGGATTATAGATTTTTAGTTATAACAGGCTGAGTATAATCAGAAAATAGATTAATTAAATAATTAAAAATAAAATATTTTTTAAATATAATTATATATCTTCAGAATCATGCAGATATAGTAAATAATTATTCTAATCTTATTTTTATAATTATTAAATCTTATAATTAATTTTAAATATTTTAGAGAATACAGAGATAGCTAATAAGCTTTTAATTAACTTTTATCTATAATGTAAAACATATAATAACTAATATTAAGTATTATATAAATAATAATATACTAAATATTAGGATTTAATATAATAAAAGTAATTATTAAATAAGTTCTTTAAAAATTCTTCTTGATGAAAAGTTCTTTAATTATAATATTTAAGAAAATATAAAGACGCGGGATTATATATTTCTAGTTTTAACTTATATTAAATATATTTCTTTTGATTATTCATTAAAATCTAGAAAATAAAGTTACGCGAATAATATTATAGCTCTCAGCTATAGAGTTAATATAAAAAATCTTATATTAAATAAATTTCAAGCTTTTCTTACTATATATTTAGTAAAAGTAGATAATAATTAATACTGAAAAGAAGACTAGATTATATATAATATATTTAAATAAGAAGTATAATTAATTTAAAAAATCTAAATATCAGGTTTCAGATAATCATAGATTAAATATTTATTTAAATTATAATGATAGTTTTTACTCCAGATTTTCTGATTATTTTCTAGATATAAAGAAGAATAGTAAATAAAGAATAAGTTTATAAGATTATAATTAAATATAGCTAGTTTCAGATTAACAGTTTCTAGAAAAAGCTTCTACAGGTTTTTCTTATTATTAATAAAAATTAGTATAAAATTTTTATATTTTTAGAAATAATTCTTTAAATTAATAGAATATTATAAATATTAATTACTTAGGATCTATAGGAATTATACAAGAATTTAATAATTCTCTTTTAAAGAAATATTATTTAACAGTATTATTCTTAATTTTAATTAATATTATCTTCTAGTATTAAAAGCAAGGTATCAGAATACATCTCAGCTTCTTAAACTAAGTAATAAAATTCAATATAATAAATACTAAATTCTTTATTTTTTTATTTTAAATAATATAGTTTAAGTCAGATATTACAGGCATGGTCAAGATCACTGAATATATTTTTTTAAAAATCTAAGATTATAAGATAATTGATTAAAGTATATATTCTATTTTTATATATAGCTAAATATAATTATAGAATACTGTTTCCAAGATAATTAGTAATATAGAATATACATGCTGAAGAAGATAGATAATAATTATATTTTATAATTATCTTTTCTTAAATCTAGATAATAAATCAATTAAGATTAACTTAATTACTTTTAAACTTATTAGGATCAGGTAATTATTTAGAGAGCATAAAAATAAAATAATATTAATTAGCTTGAATAATAATTCTTTTCAAAAGATTCTTAGATTTTTAAAAATAAGTTTAGAAGTGCTGGTAACAGATATAATTAATTATATTATTTTAACAAGTCTAACTATAATTTAATTCTTTTACTAAATAGTAATCTTTTTCTTAATAAGTATTTTCACGAGTCAATTACCGGCTATATTAGTTTTTTAATTCTAATATTTAATCAAAATATTCTTAATTTTAAGATTATTTTATAACTAATTTTATTTATATTATAGATAATTTTACTCACAGTCTGCTGTTATAATAAAAACAGAGACTTATTTACAGTAGTTATACTATTTTTAGATATATTTTAAGATATAATAGACTAGCTTATCTAGCCTGCTTAGATTATATAAAGATAGCAGGATTATAGATATTTTAAAGTAGTTTTTTATTTTAAGAAAAAGCTATGTAGTATCAAGATACAGGCTAGTAAGATAATAAAATAAAAGACTTAGATAAACAGATTTAAATAAAAGAACTTATATCCAGGCGGATAATTAGTTAAATTATATATAAATTAATAGATAAGATATAGCTCAAGGCTACAAACAAGATCACAGGAATAAAAGACTTTTTAACAGTGCGTGGAGTCACGTGTGAAGCTTTAGTGAGGGTGTGCCCTAGTCGCACTGTGACAAGCAAGCTGAAGTAGTCAATTGTTTATAATACTTAGAAAGAAACTTTAAAAGATGTAATTCAGTGTTGTTTTTTACGTGACATAGCTGGTAAGATAGATAGATTAAGCAAGATTACTAAGAAAAAAATAGATTATGTGATTATAATTGCTATCTTTGCTTAGTGTGAGTGGGTGGGGCCGGTGCTAGTTTAATACTGGTAATCTGTAGAGTCTGTTTAGATTACGTAGAGTCTAAACAGCATTTGCCTTTCCATATCTGGTAAAGAGTCACGTGACAAAAGTTGCTTGGTTGCCACCACGAAGACCAACCGTCTCCGAACCGCTCAACAGGCTTTTGATTTTGTCCTCATAACCCCTGCACATATTTCGAAGATTGGCACTTTCTGTCTAAATATTTTATACTAATATCGTGCTCTCCATTAGGATACCTATGTATTGGTGATTATACCGATCAATTTGACCGCGGCACAGATTGTCTCCTATCCCAGAAGCCTCCTTTGGCATCTTTCGCAGACCCCTTCGCCATTTTCTTTACCTAGTCACCTCGTCCTATTTCTTTTCTCCAGCTGCATTCACTTGGTTCAACTTTGTCTGTTCAAAGCCGGCGTGATCATCTGAACATTGCTTACAGCAATTATCTCAAGGAGTCATTACCCGTTGAGCCTGATTACTTGCCAGTGCGAATTAGATGGGTCCGGGAGTCTGATGCAGTTCGATAGATTGGAAAGCCTGTGAAGCTTTCTACAACACACCCTCTCTTACTGCAGAATACTAGCTGGCCTCATCTCTGTATCCACCAGACTTTACCTTGTTTGTATGCAGTGGTTCGAACACTTACCTTCCCGTCCGGCACTCGAGACGCGTTTCAAACCTACTGAGTTCGAGCAACGTCCTTGATAGGTACTGGGCTACCGATCTCTAAGCATTTAAGACAGGAAAGAGGCTGCACGTCATAACTGTCATCTGCAATTTGCCAACCATTCCGATTGTTGCTTGTTATCCTTTGTCTGCCTTTGTTCCTCGTGTATCTCTTGTGAAAGTGGCACCCCTCTATTGATCTAATTACATTCACAACACCATCATTGGACGTGCAATTGAATACAATGTCATCCTCTGTTCACTTCAAGTTCAAGTCTCAAAAAGAGCCCTCAAGGGTAACCTTTGATGGCACCGGTATCTCTGTCTTCGAATTGAAACGAGAAATTATCAATCAGAGTAGACTGGGTGATGGGACTGACTTCGAGCTGTCTATTTACAATGAAGATACTGGAGAAGGTTAGTTGCTTCTGGAAACTGATTTGATATGGTTTTACTGCTCTTGTCCTCCCCCACCCCCCGTCTCCCGGGCGCGGCAGTGCGGGGAAGGCTCGTGATGAGTGTCAAATAACAGTGGCACGAGGACTAACTGTTAAAACTACAACAGAATACGATGATGACACTAGCATAATTCCGCGTTCGACGTCCGTCATAGCTCGGAGACTACCTGCATCGCGCCCGGGGAAGGGCGGCGCTGCTCGTTATGTTTCCGGGAAGATGCCAGTCAATGCACGCAGTGCCCCCCGTAATGATCAGCTTCCGTTAAATCGAGCAGCTCCCAATACTAGCTATCCGGTTAGCAATGGCTTCTTAGAGCTCAATAATGCCCAGACGGAAGAAGAGAAGATCAACGCATTGTTTAACCTGCAAGCCAACCAATGGAAGGAACAGCAGCAGGAGATGGCAAAGTAAGTCTCTGTGGATATCGTATTTTTTAATGTACTAACGAGTGCTTTCCCCCTCCTTTAGTGCTACGCCTGTTCCATTCGGCCGTGGAAGGGGCAGACCTATGAATGTTCCTGATCACCCCCCTCCACCGGGGTACCTTTGTTACCGCTGTCGCGAGAAAGGCAAGCTGCCATTGATTAACATATCAGAAGCCAGCTAACTGTGTATGTTTAGGCCACTGGATCCAAGCTTGTCCTACAAATAACGACCCAAAGTTTGATGGGAAATACAGAGTAAAGCGATCAACTGGGATACCTCGCTCACTCCAAACCAAAGTCGAGAAGCCGGAGTCCCTCACCCTGGACGGTTCAAATGAAGATCCAAGGAACACAGGCGTCATGGTAAATGCTGATGGTGACTTTGTTATTGCTAAGCCTGACAAGGCAGCTTGGGAATTGTACCAAGAAAAGGCCAAAGCCTCTGCGGCGGCGGCGGCGGAAGCAGCAGCAGCAGAGTACAGCAAAGAACTACAAGCACGTGGTTTGGAGTGTCCGATTGACAAGCGAATGTTTCTAGAACCTACAAGAACACCGTGCTGCCAAAGGACATACTGCAATGATTGTATTACCAATGCATTGATCGAAAGTGATTTTGTATGCCCTGGCTGTGGAATGGAGGGGGTACTACTTGATAACCTTTCCATTGACGATGAGGCTAGCAGAAAGATTAAAGAGTATGAGGCGGAAAAAGCGGATTCGAAGAAAGAGAAAGAGAAACAACCCACAGTCGAAACCGGTCAGTCTAACGACAAAACAGTCATTTCAGGTGGAGGCTCTGCGTCAACAAAAGAGCCCTCATCACCAGTTCCGGCTACCCAGCCTGCCCCTTCGAACAAAAGGTCTGCAGAGGATGAACCCCCTCGTACTGCTCCTGGTGGATCAAGCCCTAGTCTGTTATCCAAAAAACCGAAGACAGGCGAGAAGGTCGATGCACAAAGCCCGCAGATCAACGGGTCTGCGACCGGATTTCCAACGTTCCCTTTCGGCCAGCAGATGCCATTCGGGAGTTTTGGATTTATGCAGAATCAGGGCATGCCTGTGATGCCATTGTCCGATCCTAGCTTTACGAACGAGAGACTGGGGTTTATGAATGTCATGGGAGTGCCTCCATCTAATGGATTCACACCTAACGTGGACCAGACGTGGAACCCCATGAATGCTATGAATTTCAATAATGTCCAAGGACTGTATGGCGATAATGTTAACGGCTATCAGACTCCGAGTATCTACAATGGTGTCGGGGAACCGTCTATGAATATGTTTCACATGCCCCAAATGGTGGGACTTCAGTCAAATCCTGGTCTTCCACAAGGGTCGGGGGTAGGTCGCTTCTCAAATCAACAGCGGACGACGTTTAGTACGCCATTTGCCAGGGAAGAAGACACAGCATATTTTCGGCAGCCTGTTAACCCGCAAAGGCACCAAGCGAGACATCGGAGAATAAGGCCAAGCGATTATCGAGAGCTATGAATGACCTCTGGAAGATTATGGCTCTTGGAAATATCCGCGTTTGTTATCCCCGGTCTCCTATCTTACTGTTTCGAACTTTTCTATCGTACTTCATTTCCGCCTGAATTCGCCGTTGCAGTTTGTTTCATGATTATGTGTGGAAGTGAGCATTGCAGCCTATGTTTCCTTGATTATCTACACTGTTGGAGTTGAAGTGGAGGGAGGGTGGTTCTGGCTGTAGTAGGATTGCTATTGATGAAGCCATTGATTGACAAATGTAATATTAGCATAACACCAGCAATTTATCTTAATATTAGTTTGGTGTAGAGAGACTGCTAATACATCGATGGATTGCCTGTGAGCCTTAATGGCGCCTTAGGCGGGAGAGGTCAGATGACATGCCTCCTTTCCCACTTGGGTCCACCTGTCACTTGAGTTCTCCAGAGTCCGCGAACGACTATCTATCCAGACGCAGTTTACCCATCCCTACGGTGCAGTTTGTCATCTTTATTACACTCACAACCTGGAATCACTCTACCATATTCTGTCCACTTATCTGTGAAACGTCTTGTTACTGTTTGTCAAGGATCCTTGTCTGCAACACACCTAGTCAGCCCGAACTTTTAACTTATCCCCAAGGAGCGCTCGCCTGTCCAGCAAGATAAACATACTAGGTTCTGTTCTAGACTATCCAGCATCATGGCCAAGTCCTTGAATTGCAGCAGTAGTACCCGCAAACAGTTGCAGTGTACCCTCGATAAAGCTCCTCAGGTACTTGCCAGTTGCTATAGCGTCCACGTTTCGACATCCGTGATTGATGGGTTTCACTACTGCACTACCACGGGGGCAGGTAAGATACTCTTCGGTCCGATTTAATGGTCTGCCCTCATTTGTTTTCGAAGCGCATGCTAATACCCGTCTTTTGCTTTTCAGGAACACAGTGGTATCCCTGAGGTCCCTTCGGGGCCCAAGATATCTCCAAGTCCTCCCTTTGAACTATCCATCACTCCAGGCATGGGGGTTAGTCGACCGGGCAACGTATTACCGGAATACAAAGCGGAGGCAATGCATACTATTCCGGAAGAGTGTGAGAGGCTCTTCTGTGACATATTGTCTGCGATTTTCCTTGGTGAGAGGAGATTATCTAGACAAGAGTTGCTTGGGGTAGATGTGTCTCAAGGCCGGCTGAATAAGAATATGCCGGTCCAAAAGTGGTTTGAACTGTTGGATTACACCAGTGACACCATCCATCGAGGGTTTGTAACCAACCTGAGCGGTGAACAAACATTGTTTGTTTTCCTTGCAGAGAATGCACTCGGCCACGGCCTGAAAACTGGGTATGTACGCCAAAACTTTCCTCTAGAATATATAGAAGGCATGGCACTGGGGATATTACTGACACGCTACAATTCTTGCTTTCAAAGGTTAATTGCCCTGTTTGAGCTTGCTAATCTATCTGCTTTTGGGTGTGCCCAAATTGTTGCCTGCGTACCCCGCTCTCACGATGGAGTTGAACTTGAGGCTGTAAGGAACCTTGGTTGGTGTGGATTCAATTTGACTACCTTGCAGCCGTGGAGTGGTGGAAGCGGTATCGAATGCTCTCTTAGCACCAAGTGGCTCTTTTTGGATGTTGAAGTTTAGGTGTTCATGATTTAACAGCTAGCTTGTATATGGTGAAAGGAAAAGGGTTTCAATATATTTTTTCTCAGACGGCATATACTGAGTGTAGTATGTTCTAGTTCCGTAAGCCTGGATTGCGTACAGTCTACTTACGTAGTAGTACCTACTCCGTACCTAGTACCTACCAGATGATCTCCAACGCTAGACTGCCAAGAAGCGGGTGATGACCTCAGAATGAGACCCACCTTGAGATAATTGTACCTACCATAGTAAATATCTACACAGTACTATCTATGGTACTACATAGTATCTAGTGTGCGTTAAATTGTCGCACTCATAACTCCGAGCCTTATTCTCCCCTCTCTGCTATAGTTTCGGATTGAATATTCTTGTGTTCCACACTTTCATGTGCTGACTAGGACATAACTCCTCATGTTTGCTGAATTTCTGCTCCGACCTACTGTCTTCCGTAACATGCAGCCAAATATGGGGACCAGGGCTTCGTTTTCGGAAATAGTGTCTGGGTCGTCCCTGGAATCGCATGACACCAATTACTTGAATGGCCATATCTCACGTATCCGCTGTTCGTGCTGCGCAGCAGACATTTGCTTGACATCGCAGATAATCAGCAAAGGGTTCACAGGCCGCCATGGCCGCGCATTTCTTGTGTCCGGGGAACCCATCATCAGCGCACTTGCGATGAAGTCTTCGCCAACTGATTCCCTTCCAAATACCATCATACAAAAGCCCGTACCACGACGGTTGGTCACGGGTGCGCACACAGTAGGCGATATCAGCTGCGCTCTTTGTGGAAATGTACTCGGTTGGAAATATGTCGCTGCTGAAGAAGGATCACAACGATACAAGGTCGGCAAGTTCATCTTGGAGACCGAAAGAATTATGACATCTTCGTCTTGGGAATCCCCCTCTTACGTCGACCCAGCAATGCTATCTGTACCTTTGGGCTCTGGCGAGTCAGTGTTTGAAACTTCAGAAAATGGTACAGAATTTGACAGCCAGAATGAAGATGAATGCGAAGACTTGTTTGCCGGGATTTGGAGCCCTGGTTTGGCTAAGCGCCGGAGGAATCGCAAACTGCCCGGACGCCGGCCTTCTCTATTCGGAATTAAGACCCTGTAATCTTTTCGTTCCCCAAGGGTGATAAAGTATGATGTGACAGCCTAGGATTTCAGCTCTCGTGGAAAGAGCCCTGGTACTAATAACCCTACTTCGCCTTCTGCGCTTTGCGTTTCTCTTTTGGTCTCCGTTTTTCTCCTTTTTTTCGGCCTTTCCCTTGTTTTACGCACTGGAATGTAGTGATGAAAGATATTTGTGATGGTTGAGCGAAAATTGCTGCTTATACCCCTCAGCCCGTTCCTTGTGCCTCGCTCAACTGGGTATCATAGTATCATATCAGAATTTATGCTCAATTCGAGCAAATATCAACATGACCGTCTTAGACATTTCATCCTAGGTGTTACAACGAGTGTTAGACAGAACACGAAGGGTGAGGGGCGAACAGTTCGACATCTCTGGCGATCAACATACTGAGGATTATTGACGCCCATCATCTGTGTCATTCACTCGGGGTTTTTTCGCATCACTGCCCTCAGCTTCCTCCTGAGCCGGTCGCTTCGCTAGAGCTTCACTCTTCTGGTTTGGTTTGTTGGCTGAAGGCTTCCTTTTGACGAATGCAGAAAGGTCATTAGCCTCTCTCGTGACAGCGTCGAGCCGAGCCTTTTGCTCGGACGCGGACTGCCCCACGATTTGACCCAAGATACCCTTCAGCATAGTGTCGTTGGTATCACCATTTTCGGTAATCGATACTGGTGGGCGTCGGAGATCGGTAAGCTGTCAATGGTGAGAAACTGAAGTTGAAGTATACATGTTGGAAAGAAAAGCAGGGCGAGCAGGCCGCTTACCCTTTGCTCCATGTCTGCTATGATTTCTTTAACATTTGCTATTCTTCTCTTCATAGCGGTCACCTTATCTTCGTCCAGGGTATAATTGCAGTCTAGCTTTTTTTGCTCCTGATTCATCCTCAACCGGCAGCTTTCAATGGCCTTTTCCATTTGTGTTGCAGCTTCCTTTCTCATTTCCTCGTCAACCTGCCCCGGGTTACCACTGTCCTCTTGAGAATCATCATTCCCATTATTGACCGACCCAAATTCTAGGGCAAGTGAAAGCTTATAGTGACATTCGGCAACAGAAGGATCTTCCATCGGAAATAGAGACTGTCTTAAGTCAAGGGCAGTTCTCAAATCAATCACTGCATCCAGGAATCTCTCCGCTTCCAACGAGATCTCTGCTTGTAGATCATAGGTGTCCGCGAGACGTTCTTTGACATGCTTGAGATCCGAGGATAGATCTGTAGATTTTCCTTTACCAGATTCCCCCTCTATCGTATCCAGTCTCTTGTGATATAGTATGCGTGCCAAGTCAAGGACCTCAAAAGCATTGGCAAAATCATCTTCGTCATCAGCAGTAGCTTCCTCGCTGTCTCCATCATCTTGAGAATCCGAATCATCAAAATTCTCATCACCCGTAAATTGAAAATACGGCTTGGTTGGAACATCTTCAGATTTTGTATCCTGGGCTTCTGAGATATTTTTAGGTACGCCCTGGGCATTTGCCTTCTGAACAAATGCCGTGGTTGATGCCGATCCAGCGGATGGTCTCCCGACAGGTGCACTGTTTGGTTGTGCTTGGGGCTCTCCAGCTACTTTTGACCCAAGCACATCGCTTTTGCTAACAGCAACATTGTATAGGGCTTTTCCGTACGCAAATAGTAAGTCGGCATTGTCAAGCGCCAATTCTCCGTTTAGCGAGGCCTGAAGCTCCGTGGCCTCGGAATATAGCTCGGCAGCGGCGTTAAAATCCTTGATGGCATCCTTAGCGGCAGCTTGCTTGATAAGTTCATCCAATGATGCTTGGGACTTGGCACTGCTGTCTTCCGGGGGTGCGCTTGGCTCCATTTTGTATTTGGCGCAGAAGGTTGATGAGGGGACGGGGGGGACCGACTGCGGACCAGACGGAGAGAAGAGCCCTAAACAGAAGTAAAAAAAGACAAGAAGTCTAGGAAGGAGAAGCGTAAGCCTGCTAAGGCTTAGGAATGCTTTGACGGGTCGTGCGCGTGTTGGAGGGGGGGGGGACTGGCTGGCATAAAAGAAAGGTGGGTGTGTAGTAGTACTCCGTACGCCGGAGGTATTATTGGGGCAAGTGAAGACGACTGACCCTTGGCCCCAAAGTGGAACAGATCACGTAGGCGACGCGCCGCCGCCATCACCGCCATCACCACGACGCGTTCTGCTCGATCCGGTCCACACACTCCACCCAGGGTAGGTAGGTTTAATAGCTACCTAGACAACCAGCACTAGCAGGAACGCCCTGTACTGGCAGCGGATCTTACGGATTTGGTGGTCTTGGTATTCAACGTTTTTTTTCCTTTCCTTTCCACTCTCCTTTCATCATATCTATTCCGAGTACTTCGGGACTCTTGCTTATCGGCGTTGCTTCCACTGGAGATATCGCCAGCAATGGTGGACTCGGACCCCGTACCTTCATCATCGCCCGGGTTTGGAACTTCCGTCTTTCCCTTTCGAAAGAGCAGGCCCAATGCGCTTCCTACAAGGACATCGATCCTCCCCATACTGCTTCCTCCCTCGACTCTCCGGCCCGTGGCCTTCCGTACCTTCACCCGCAAGCACAACCTGACGATTTCTTCCTCCGCGCTTCAAACCTTAGCAACCTTCGTGGGAAAGCATTGTGGCTCGGGATGGCGCGAAGAAGGTCTCGCAGAAAGGGTACTCGATGAAGTGGCAAAGGGCTGGAAGAAAGCTGGTGGCGGCGTCATTGTCGATGAAGGCAAAGGGGCCTCATTGAGAGCTATCCTACAGACCTTGGAGGGCAATATGAGTGGGGGAAGGGTTGTTTCCGGAAAGCAGACTTCGGCAGATGAGGCTCTTGCGAGAACGACAAGCCCGGGTCAGGGTTGCAGACGCTCGAAGGCAGAGACACCATTGTCTGCGGTGATGGCGCCGGAAGGTGAAAAATCGATAGAGAGTCCCGACTCGGCTTCACATCCGAGACATTGGATCAGGGTCATCGAGGCATTTGATATACCCCGGTTGACGTATAATGTGGACAAGAAATACTTTGAAGTCGCGAGATCGAAACCCACCCTATTCCCCCCATCCTCTCACAGGACCAACCTGTTCAGAGACCGTTACAATGTTGTTCATCAACGTTTGCTTCGGCACGAGTCATTCCAGTCACCATCCGGACTTCCCAGCATGCTGCGACAATCTCCATCTTCCTTAGCGTTCAGTCAAGGCTACAAGCTTACACCAATCGCAAATCTACTGGGGAGGAATGGTACATCACACTTGATTCTTGGCTTACTTTCTGTGTCGCCCACGGGAGATCTTACGGTGAGTGACTTGACTGGGAACATTGCTCTGGATCTTAAACACGCGCGAATAGTGCCTGGAGATGGTGCCTGGCTTGCTCCGGGCATGTTCGTACTCGTCGATGGAATTTATGAAGAAGAGGAAAATATTAGGGGGTCTACTCTGGGCGGTAATTCCGGGGTGGGGGGAGCCATAGGGGGAGTTTTCGTGGGCGTTTCCATATGTGGCCCTCCCTGTGAGCGACGGGAGACATCGCTGGGGATGAATAATCAACAAAGTGGCAGGGAGGTCAGCTCTAGTGGAGGCCTTGGGTGGATTGACTTTCTGGGCGTCGGAAGTGAGCGCGCACGTGGTCCAAAAATGAGACAGATCGAGGCCAATTATCTGCAAGACGTACATGGGAGTGCAAAGGGTGGTCGCCGGTTAAGAGTGGCCGTTCTGGGTGAAGTGAACCTTGATAACATGCGGACTTTCGATGCATTGAGGAGGGTTTTCAGCGTCTACAATGATTTGCGCCTGGACGACCGGCCAAATATATTTATCCTGACCGGAAACTTCGTACAGAAGGCCATCATAAACAGCAGTGGCCAGGCAGGCAGCATCGAGTACAAGGAATATTTTGATGCGCTTTCAGTGACACTCTCTGACTTCCCTACATTGTTGCAGCACTCAACATTCATCTTCGTTCCAGGTGATAATGACCCATGGTCAGCGGCTTTTTCAGCCGGTGCTGCTTCCCCAATACCACGCCATGCGATCCCTGAGTTGTTCACTACCAGGGTGAAACGTGCATTCGCCGCTGCCAACTCACAGATGGACCCAACCCAGTCATCTGAGCCACCTGGCGAAGCAATCTGGACATCAAACCCTTCCCGCCTTACCCTGTTCGGGCCCGTCCATGATATTGCGATATTCCGGGACGACATATCAAATCGACTCAGACGCAGTGCCGTGAATCTTTCGTATGACCAAGACAGCGCTATGGCTGAAGATGTGAACACTGGCCCTAGAGAAACCAACACTCCCAAATACAGCGATCAGACTAGCGATCAGACTAGCGACCAAAGCCTACAGGTAGACACAAACTCCAATATAGCCTCATCTGCTATACTCTCTGCTCGAAAGCTTGTGAAATCAGTCCTGGACCAAGGAAATTTGTCCCCCTTTCCGCTTTCTCTACGGCCTGTTCTGTGGGACTATGGTTCCTCATTGCAACTATATCCGCTACCCACTGCCCTAATATTGGCGGATCCAGAGGCGGCACCATTCTGTATAACGTATGAAGGCTGTCATGTGATGAATCCCGGGAGGCTTGTTCCGGATGGAGAGCTACCCACTGTTCGTTGGGTGGAATATGATGTCCTCAAGAATCGGGGCAAGGTGAAGCAAGAACGCTTCTAGCCCGCACACAACATGGAAGCTGGGGAGTTATGGAGCTGTTGGATGTTTAAGGAGGGACTAAGGCACTGAGTATTAGACATATTTTATGTTCTGTCCTCACCCCGAGGTATAGGCAACGAACCTTATGTACATATTCAACTTGACCGAAGTATGGCTGAACGATTACAACTACATGGGATGAAAGGGTGGTTTTTCATCGCTCATAAGAGACAATGGCAACATGTTTTTAATTTCTAGACCTCGGGCTTTATGACATTTTCCCACTCATTAAATTATGTAGCTCAGCCACAAGGGTATGCCGGTGTTTAGATACTACGTCAACCCGCAGAAAACAGGAGCTTCTAAGAACAAAGGGCTCGATTCTAGACACTGTACAAGTAGCAAATGGTAGGTGGCGTAGTAAACCACGTCTCAACGTGCAAGGAAAATCATCCTTGAGGGAAAAAGAGGTGCTCCCCAGCGTTAAAGTAAGTAGCAATAGAATGTTTTAGTCAATCATGATGACATCCTCTTTCTGCGTTGCAGGATTAGCCTGGGACTGGGTGCTCTTGTTGTTTGGAAGGGTTGCGAGTGAGTCCTGATGCGCAGATTTGGTGCCGTCCGTATTTCCCGTTGCTCTCGCCGACACCGAAAGCGCGGTAATGTTCGATGTGCCAGGGCTGGCGGCTCTGTCCGTAGGCTTGTGTCCGGAACCGTTTCGGCTGGCAGTGAAACACTTCTCAAGTGCTACCAGGAGGTTCCCGACTTGACTAGCTTCCGCAACGACACCACTCTCAAGCCCTCGCCAACCATCACCCTTTGAGGTATATAGTGTCTCTCGGAGACAGGTTGTAACCTTGTGGTTTCTATTGTTCCCTTGGCTGCCCGTGTCTTTGAGTACCCAGACCCAACGGCTTTGATGCGAAGCAGCGACCAATTGAAACAGGACCCCTTCACCAGGGTAGTGAATTTGATAAGTCCTGGCGTTACGCACTGTGACTTGCACCCTCAGAGGCTCGCTGTGAGACGAATTAACCATTAGCTGGTCCAAAGCCCTCATCAGAGGAAGTGTAAGCGTTAGAAGTTCAACAACGGACTCCAATCCCGCCTCGGTGGAAGCTTGATTAAGACTAGATGCAAGGGATTCTTGAATCCGACGATGTGGGTTATAGTGGCCGAACTGTATGTGTAGGCGAAGGCGAAATAATGACTCGAGGCTAGATGTAAGCTGGGTAGGATTGAGTTCCATAAGAGAGTCATCACTAGTCAGATCAATATTGATGCTAGCCGAGAGATCTCTCTCCGGGCCGTAAATGAAGGATATGCTCGATAACGAAAAGGTCCGGACCTCGATCTTTCTCCGTTGTAGAGATTCGAGAATTGAAAGCACGCACTCAAGTCTCTGTAAGCTTTCTATAAGACTGACGATGACGGGGTGACCAGCAGGCGCAAGCAAACGTATCGCAAAGCCACCGCCTGTCTTTTGAAACACTAGCGAGCGATCCCAGTTGGAGATAAGATGACCAAAAGCACCCGTAGGATTGGCCAAGCTACCATAGGCCACCATAATAGCGCACTTCTTGCGAGGATCAATTCCATGAAAAGCAAGGCGAATGGTGTCCTTGAAGAAGCTCTTTCTCTTTGCATTAACGGGCATGGCTACCCGAAAGACACTGGGGAGATTTGATGCATTGTATCGAACCAAGATGTCCGGGACTCCAAGGTCTGATTCGATCGTCAATTTGTGTGGAGGAGGATAGAATCTTATGGCCTGCAATTCTGACAGGTAGCGGGCATTTGAATGAATAGCCAAAATTCCTGAAAGACTGTGTCCAAGGTCTGCAAGCGAGGCGTCATCGCTCTTATCTTGCGCAGGGTAGAACCCATTTGTCACAGCCTGCGCGGAGCGGAGAACAGACTGGCCACGGCCGCTCGCATCAAGAAGGGAAGGGCCTTTCGCAAGAACCGTCGGGCGAAGTTGTACAACCCACCAGCTATCACCATCCATACTGCTAGTCGCTGCCACGATCCAATTACGCTCCCAAAGGTGATGGGAAAAGAACGCGAATCGCAGAACGTTTGATGGGAATATCTTGCGAAAATCAACCTTCCATGCCCTCGGATTCAGCGGCTCGAATCCTAGCATTTTAACCTTGGATTCAATTTCCTCTATAGCCGCGTTACAACGAAGTCGAGCAACACGGGAAACAATGTCATCGACGGGAGATCTTTCGAAACTGCGGTCGCCATCAATCCGTTCCGAGACACTTGGGGTGGTTGACAGGATAGAAATTCCGGACATCGGTTCAATGGAGACTCGAAGATACTTAGTTTCCGTGAGCTGGACATCGAGTAGACAATCGCCGGGCTCAGTCCTAGTGAGCCGAGCACGCAAGGATAGTAAGCCACTTGAAAAAAGTGAACTGTGTCCTATGTTTCTGTATGCCGAAGAAAGATTGTGAGAGACGTGTAAAGCAATGATACTTCGGAGAAGGCTCTCCATAGAGAGGTTTTCTGAATCGAAATCAATGTCATCACATGGAACCTCGTTACCATCTCTCATCCAACGACACCCCAAAACTGGCAGCCCAGAGCTTTCGCAGTTTGACCTGCGCTGGCCCCTATATATTCCAATCTCAAGCCAGCTTTTAGCTCCAGGTTTCAGTGTCCAGTACTGTACAACGAGAGTTCGGTGCAACAACTCAACGCGCAAAACGTCAGACCAGGAGCTTCTTGCCAATTCAGCAGCTTGCTTGAATAGTATGTTGACTTTATTGGTTAATACCAAGTTATGCAGTAGTTCGAAACACCCGGTCAAGCCGCTTTTCTGAAGCACATCATTGATCGTGATCTCAAGCTCATTCAGAAATCGACCCTTCGGAACAGGAGGTGAAGGAAAGAAGAGGAAACGAATGTCAACGAAGAAAAACTGTGAAGCTTCATCCTCTTCACCAATGGAAAGGTCAAGTTCGAATTCACCAGGGACAAGGAATGTGACCCGGCCGTCGTGGACACAGTAGGTTCTAAAAGACGGAGGTATCTCATCTCGCGCTACAAGTCGCACGCCGATCAATCGGTTAATTTTCTGTAACCTTTTGAGCGTTCCCCTGACCGTTAGGCGCCTGGGAGGCTTGTAACCGAGCTAAAGTACGACGAAAGACAAAATTAGAGAGAAGGACCCATAAAGTTGGATGGCGACCAGCTTACATTGGACATTGATTCCACCTTGCCTTTAGACAAGACCTCTAGTGCGGTTTTCAAATCGGGGTTGGCAACCTGGGCCTGTACAAGGTCTCTTTTCATATCTCCGACACATTGAAGAGCACCAGTGTAGGCTTGATGACGGGCGCGGATGAAATTTTGGATATCGATCAATTTACTCACATCAGCGGCTTGTCGACTCCATTGAGAAAGAACGAGAAGCTTAATGAATTCAGCTCTTTTCGCGTGTGAAAATTCGAGCATTCGAAGCTTCTTCCGTGTATTGTCCGGGGGCTGATTGCCAGGATATTTCCCGCTAGTGGGAACTGGCGAAGGGTGATATTCATGAGGATTCACTTGCATCTCTGCCAGTTCAGTGATCATGTCGGATAGATCGTTCCAGCACTGCTGCACGGATCTATTTATGAGCTTCGAGAACGGAAAGAAGCCCTGTGTTATGTGTGGCAAATCAGGCGGTCCTTTATTTCCCCTTAATGCATGATTGACTGGGGGTATCTCGATGGCTCGATTATGACTGGCGTTCTTTTCCACTCCATTAACATTAGGTGGGTCATTTTGTGAGTTGAACCGGACAGTTTCTCCTCGGGGGTACGACTGTCCATCCTGAGAATAATTGTTACCTGGCCCGTGTCTGAGCCCGCCAATACTGGCATCGTCCATGACGACTCCCGGCATGTTCTGTACACAGACTTGCTCTTCGTTGTTTTAAGCCCTCCCCTCCTTTACCCCTCGCACAGCACAAAGCGAGCGATCTATTGACGGGTCTATTCCGGTACTGGAGGAGCTGGCTCCGGGGTAGGGAGGGAAGCCGACTATGTGCACGTACGACGATCGAAGACTTCAGTATGATGCCATTTGTGTACCACCGACCAGAGCTCAACGAGTAGTTTGACTATTGAGTGTCTAATCAATAGACTGTAGCTAGAGCGTTATGTGCTCAATGTAGATAACAGTTGATAGCTGATATCGTGGGGAGTTGAGCTGTTGCGTTCTCCTTGCTCTTTGAGACCGAGGTAATGGCCCGGCGCATGAGTGCTGCGGACACGCACAAGCCGCAGGTCAATCCTGCCAGGCGCGTCTCCTGAATTAGATCACGAGGCGAAAGATATGCGACGCCAGCCCGGGATGACCGACCCCAGTGTCTTATGATGTAGGATATTGAACAACGAAGGCGGGGAGCTAAGCGATATCAGAATAATCCTTTTAGAATTAAAGGCAAAGAGGGGCAAAAGAGATGCGTGAAGCAAGAAATCAGGACGTATATACCATATATCACAGGCGATGTGAGGAATAACAACACACTTGTGGGGGGTCAAGGGTCGTTGGAAGTACTTGTGAATACTCGAGAGATGAGGCTTGCGCGATGCGATGCAAATGCATGAGCACGGGACCAGCCAATAGCTAAGAAGTAGTTAACGTAATCGGACACCGAGCCGGCGCGACACCGAGCCGGCGGCCGCCGCGCCGCGTCTTGCACCCTCAACATCTTGAAGTCGAAGAACTCGCCCAAACCGCCCTGTTTCGCAGTATTATCGTGATTCCTTGGTGTTTCTTTTCATACATCAATATGGCCGATACAAATGAACATTTAAATCTCACCGTCAAGGCCTTTAAGAGTGGGAAATTCTCTACAAAGACCGCTTGCGCTGCCGCGTTTGATATCAAGATAAGCACTTTTAAAGATTGTTTAAATAGCATCAAATCACATACTGAAAAAGATGCTAATTGTAGGAAGCTATCTATAATTAAAGAAAACACGTTAAAGCAGTGGCTTCTTGATATAGCCTACTGTAGACTGCCTCTTAAAATCTGCAATACTCGATTCTCTGCCCAGCTGCTTTATCAAGTAAAGTTGAAGCTAAATCAGTATAATACTATATCAGAATACTGGATTACTCACTTTATTAAACATTATCTGGAATTAACGTTTAAATTTATATTGAAGTATGATTATCAACATGTTAAATATGAGGATTCTTATCTTATTTAGAGATGGTTTAACCTTATTTATAAGACAGTCTAAAAATATAATATTCTTAATAAAGATATATAAAATATGGATGAAACTAGATTCTAACTAAAAGTTACTTTAATTATTTATATAATCTATAGCTCAGAAACACGAGAATCGCGTGCTAAGTATATATAACCAGAAAACCGTGAATAAATAACTTTAATTATTATAATCTCAGTCTTAAAAACAGTACTTTTACTGCAGATTATCTTTATAGTATAAAATCATTAATTAATATAATATGAAGTCTGCTTAAAATCTTATTATCTAAGTATCAGCGAAAATGGCTGAACTATTAATAAACTTGACTTTAACTGGCTTCAGAATGTGTTTGACCGGTATACAGCTTTAAAAACTATTAGCAAGTATTATATATTAATTCTTAATAATCATGGCAATCATGTAACTCAGTAGTTTAATCAGTTCTGTACAGTATATAAAATTATTTCTTTATATATATCTGCTTACTTATCCTATAAACTACAGTTACTTAACGTTGCTTGCTTTGGGCCATTAAAAAAGTTATATAGCCAGCATATATCTAAGACTATTTATTATAGAGAAGAATTAATTATTAAGCTTGATTTCTTATAGTTATATCACAGTATCCACGCCAAGGCCTTCTTTAATATTAATATACTCAGTGAATTCTATGCCACCGGCCTTGTTTCTTTAAATCCTTAAAAAATACTTTCAACGCTACAGATTTAATTAAAAACACTAACTCTATTAATATCCTTATATTTTAATCAGTCTTTCTATCTTGAAAAAACATCTGCAAATTTATATGAATTTAGAAGATAGAGACAAGAAATACAAGAACTTGTAGATCAAGGCCTGGCGTCAATAGTTTTATATGAAGTTATTAAAAAGATGATTAAGGCTATGAAATAGTCTATACAGAACGTAGTCCTGCTTTAACAACAAATTAAGCAGTTCCAGTCTATACAAGCAAATAAAAAAGAAAAGAGAAAAACCTTATATTGTTATATACAGCAGGGAGGCACTTTAACAGGCCAAGAGGGCTTTAATATAGCTCAGATACAAGAAAATGAAGCAATTCAGGCCGCAGCACCAAGGCCGGCCAGGGCACGCCGGCCAGCCCGCTGCAGTATATGTGGAAGTGAAGGACACAATCGTTTAAAATGCCCTCATGAAAACAACAAGAATTGATGTATATAGCCTTTTCTTGGTGGCTGAATAGCCTTAGGAAGCGGCCAGCGAGGCAGTCAGCGAGGCGGCGGCAGACCGCCGCCGGCTCGGTGTCCGATTACGTTAATAACGTAATCCACTACCGAGCCGCCACCTACTACCGAGCCGCCACCTCCGCTCCGATTTCCATGACTATGTTAGATTCAAGCACTGCTTTACTAATAAAACAATTGCATTTCTCTATAAAACTGATTACTAGATGGGTTAGGACATCTGACCCTAGTATGTCCCTAAATATGATAATTAGAACACTGTGATGGCGCGCGTACGCGTGGTCCAACTACAGAAAGCCCCAGATTCCTAGACCCAGTATCTTAAGCTTCAATAATCTGATTCTCTTGCTGGAATCGCTCCTAGCTTTTCTGGATAGAAAGACCTTCTGCAGCAGTAAACTATTTAATAAATAGCTTTTACTTTTGAAGCTTCTTCTTATGTGCGGCTTGTAGATCATGGTTTTCTTATACTAAAATAGTAGTACTATTTATTACTATTTTATACTCTTTAATAAGTTAATCTAGCACAGCCTTTGTAGAAGAGGAAGGACTCTGTGTACGCGTCTTAAGCAGCTTCTTAATTATAAATACTTGCTTCTCCAGCTATCTGATAGTATAGGATGTCTTAGGTACTGAATTGGTTGACCGGCTGCCTGGTGATATCAGGATATTTAGTTAAATATTTAACTAACTGAGCACTCACCCTAGATTATATAGAACTAGCCTAATAACAGAAAAATCACTGTAAATATTGCTAGTAGTATAGATATCTGTACGCGCCTGAAGGAAAGCTTCAAGGAAGTCAAGCTTATCAATATGATTAAATCCAAGATATATCTGCTTCTCCACTAAGCCTCTGTACACACATTTTAGCAGTGAAAAGCAGCCAATATCTAGAGGTTGCAGTAAATGCAAAGAATAAGCAAATATACAGATAGAAATAACATTATTCTTACTATATATCTGGTTGAATTGAGGTGTTAAATGACTGCCATGGCTATCAAGAACTAGAAGATGATAATTCCCAGTTGTACGGCCAGTAATAGCAGGAATAAAGAGGTTTTGAAGCTAGTAAAGGCTTATTTCATCACTAGTCTAGTCATTAGGACTAATTTTAATTCTCCAGTCATGTGGTAGATTGCTCTGATACCATCTCTCTATATAGACCTTTTCTTTAAAGATAATACACGGAGGAAGTGTTTAACCAGAAATATTTATATACTTAATTAAAGTAATCTATTCTTGATTACCTGGCTGTACAAGGCATGTTTTTCCATAGTAATCAGCTCTAGTAACTACTTGTGTAGTAGCTACTAGACCTATAGTAAAGCTAGTCTTATCAAAGTTATAGATATCTTTCTGTGTAATCCCTTGTTGTATTATAGTGATTTATATATGATTAAACTATTCTTATATAATCTTAGGATTCCTGTATTTAGTATGTTGATAATCATAGCATCAAGTATAGTGGGTTTTTAATTTATTGTATTGTTTAATAAACTTAGAGACCCAGTTCTCTCTAATAGTTTAAATAGGTATAGTTCCACGTTTAGCAAGCAGAATATTAGCTATTTCTTGTATATGAGATAGCCGGGGAGATGTTTTATAATAATCTAGTGATAAGATCTATTGTACAAGTGATTCCTCTTCATTTTGAGTCATTTTATGGGAGTTGGCGCGTGCTTTCTTGTGATAATTGCGGCCATGAAGATGGTCCTGTAGAGTTGAATGTGGAATATTATAGACCCGCGCAGCTTTAGTAATTTGGGAGATTTGCTTGTTTTCTATAGCAGAGATTGTTAATAGAATCCTGCCTTCTTGCTTGACTAGATTTCTTGAATTTTGACGCGCTTTTGGAGGCATGGTTGGTGGTTGAATTGAGCGAGGATTTTGACCGGTGTCAAAAACGCGTGAGGTGGCGGCTCGGTAGTGGATTACGTTATTACCTGATCTTACTAATATCAAACCAGCCACACCTGCCACACTGCCTTGAAAGGCACAATACGATGCATTCCAGACTCCACTGAGTCCACTCGCCAGCGAGCTAAGTACTCCAACTCGACCCAGACTTTCCAAGCTTCTTCCATTCTTGTTCAGGTATTAACCTACCCTGCTGGATACAGTGTAGCCCTCTAGGAATTTATTGTATCCTTGATCTTTCCCCAGCTATCTTGTCCTTGCTGCTTGTAGGCTTTGCTTTACTTTTCTGTCCCTTCCTTAAGCTCTACCTTGTCACTTCCCTTCAGGCCAGATTGTCAATACCACCATCGTCCTTCCTACCGTCCTCGGACATTCTCAATCTGACGGCAAAGCAATCTTAGTAATAGTTGGTGACTTCGGTTGCGTAGCGGCCATTCAGGTGTGTTGCATATGAGCCTATCATACCGCCAAAGCCAATGTGAACAGCTTTCCATATTCCCTGTATATTAACCAGCTTCTACGGAATACAGACAAGCGTGATAAGGTGTGCCTATTTCTGAGAGCCGATTCATCGGACATGTGAACAGCCCATAATGCCGTATTGCAACAATGCGCAGGAAGACCAGGTCGCTTCAACCTGCTCCCCACCACAATTTCCGGGGGATGACACCCGGCCAACGTCTAGAAAGGAACTGGTTGGGTGGTACAGCTATGGTTGGGCTGCAGAGGTTTTTGCAGTATGTGCTATGGGTATGAACTCGTTGTACAGGTCGACCAATTATGCCTTTTAATCTCTCTCTAACCTGTCATAGGGTCCTTTCTCCCCATAACACTAGAGCAGATGGCTCGAGAACGAGGAGTTCTTTTGTCGGACAAGACGACCCCATGTAGCGCTACTTGGAGCGCTCTACAATCTACTTCAGTATCCGAACCTCAGGATCAGCTTTCTTATGTCACAGCATATATGAAGTCTGGCGTACCGAAGTCAAGCCAGTGCATTGTTCATATCCTCGGTGTTGAAGTCAACACTGCAAGCTTCGCTATGTACACATTTTCAGTCAGTGTCCTTGTCCAAGCTATCCTGATCATATCAATGTCAGGAGCTGCAGACCACGGAAGCTACCGCAAACTGCTCTTGGTGACATTTGCTCTCATCGGCTCTGTTTCCACGATGCTGTTCCTTGCGGTCGTTCCAAGGCTATATATCCTTGGTGGGCTCTTCGCAATTATAGCTAATACCTGTTTTGGGGCTTCTTTTGTGCTCTTGAATTCATTCTTGCCTCTTCTGGTTCGCCATCATCCTTTGTTGGTCAGAGAACATAGTGACGAGGATCCGCTCGCCAGAACCAACGACAATCATAGTCCTACAGCCGATGTCCCAAGTCATAATGAAGATTCTGAGACAACAGCGCTGCTTCAACCCGAACAGAGTCACCATGGCTCTTCTCCAGACGACGCAACTCAACTCTTTGTCCAAAGAACTTCTCAGGAATTGAAGCTTTCCACAAAGCTATCATCGAATGGAATTGGTATTGGCTATATTGGTGCAGTGATATTGCAAGCAATTTGCATTCTTGTGGTTATCGAAACTCATCAGACAACCTTTTCGTTGCGACTTGTCCTTTTTCTCATTGGGCTCTGGTGGTTTATCTTTACAGTACCTGCGGCAATATGGCTAAGTCCCCGGCCCGGCCCGCCCCTACCACAAAGGAAGAAGCGTGGGACATGGGTCAGTTACATGGCATATGCTTGGGAGTCACTTGGTCGGACCGCAATGCGGACTCGACGTTTGAGGGATATAATGCTGTTTCTGGCAGCTTGGTTCCTTCTGAGTGATGGCATTGCGACAGTCAGTGGAACCGCTGTCCTTTTTGCGAAAACACAACTAGATATGCAGCCAGCTGCATTGGGGCTAATCAACGTGATAGCGATGATTGCGGGAGTACTTGGTGCGTTTTCTTGGAGCCTTGTGTCGCGAATATTCAATCTCCATGCATCGCAAACTATAATTGCCTGCATTGTTCTGTTCGAGCTTGTACCACTTTATGGCCTCTTGGGGTTTATCCCTGCGATCAAAAGGCTAGGTTACTTGGGTCTTCAGCAGCCATGGGAGATGTACCCATTGGGCGTCGTATACGGGCTTGTTATGGGCGGGCTTTCATCATATTGCCGGAGCTTTTTCGGGGAATTAATCCCCCCAGGTTATGAGGCAGCATTCTATGCTCTATACGCCATTACCGACAAAGGTTCCAGTGTTTTCGGGCCGGCGATTGTTGGAATAGTTACAGACCGTTATGGTGAAATCCGGCCCGCCTTTGTTTTCCTCGCTGTCTTGATACTGCTTCCTTTGCCGCTTATGCTCCTAGTTGATGTGGAGCGTGGAAAGAGAGACGCGCTTTCACTTGCAAAGGAACTTGGCGGCAAACAGAGTTTGGAGGTGGCTCCGGACTACGGAACCGTCTCTAATTGTTTGTCTCGTGGCGAGGACATTCTGGCACAAATTGAGTGATGACCATCAGACGGCGAGTGGATGATCCATGGTCTACCTCAGGTGAGGTAGCAATGTTTGGTCGAGATATTTCATTTCCCCAGTCACTCATCGTCTGCCCTTCTCGGGGCCCTCCGCGCCGGTTGGCAAAAGATTGGGTTGAAGCGTACATGTGTTTTCTATTTGTGGCTGAACATTGGCACGGTTAGTTGTACCGTCATACAATCAGGGATAAACAGCTACCTGCTTATCATGAACTGCATTTTCATTCATTATTGCAAATTCACATTATCGTAGTTGAAAATATCGAATGTCAGAGGAACAGAGCGGGAGCGGGGCCGTACGCAGATTCTCCAGCTAGTGAATACCTGAGACATTAGTATCATGGAATGTAGCTAGCTGGGCCATGTCTACCTATCTACTCCGTACTCCGTAGAGAAGCAGGCTTAAAGCTTGAAAGTCGAAGAATCACAAGCAAAGGTCGCTACATGATCTTTACTGAACTAAGTGGTTAGTCCCAAGAAATTCACGACCCCCAACGATCATTACTCACCCGATTTAAACTGTAGATAACTGCCTTGTTTCTGAATAGCCTATTTCTGAATAGCCTAGGAAGCCAGGGGTATGGATTCCTGTCGTTTGAGAATTTCAGCATACGTAGTAAGTAAATGACTAGTACCTGAGGCCCAAGGTACGGGGTAGTAAGGATGATTAGTTACGTAGGGTCCCCGTCGGCCAAGGCGGTACCGTTCACTGCGTTGGTACCAGGTACGTACCTACTACCTACACAGGAAGGTCCGTACCTTACCTACTTAAGTAGGTACTACTATAAGAGTGGATAAGCAGCTTACAGGGACGTATGGGCTAATGATAATACCATCTTGGAGCTTCAACAGCTGATGTACCAGGGGTACCTACTCCGTACTTTTTTTAACATAGTATATTACCATTCCCTTGGGTAAGTCCCTTGCTCTACTACTTGGCGGGTCCGATCGAGCCAGTCAGAATGCCCAGCAGGCAGCTGACTGCAGAAAGAACAGACTGTCCTCAACGCCTCCACTCAGTCCATACCTTAGCTAACCTAACCGACCGACCTACATTTAAGAACTATTTACCTTCCCATCGCTATTTTCCCCTTAGGTAGCTTCTGCTTCGCGCGTGGCCTGCCTTATATTCACCCCACCACAGGCAGTCTATTGGCTTACCATTCATTTTGTCCGTTCCCCTTCCTGACCGAAAGCACACGTACAACTTGCTGCAACATGCGCTCGTTCGCGCCCTGGCTTGTGAGCCTCCTCGGAGCATCGGCGGTGGTTGTGGCAGCCGATACCGAGTCGGATGTTATTTCGCTAAGTAAGGATACATTCGAAGATTTCATGAAGGAGCATGATCTTGTCCTGGCGGAATTCTTTGCTCCTTGGTGCGGTCATTGTAAGGCTCTTGCGCCTAAGTATGAGGAAGCAGCCAAAGAGCTGAAGACGAAGAATATTCCCTTAGTCAAGGTTGACTGTACTGCTGAAGAGGATCTATGCCGGGATCATGGCGTGGAAGGCTACCCTACCCTTAAGATTTTCCGTGGCGTTGATTCTAGCAAGCCTTACCAGGGAGCTCGTCAGACAGAATCGTGAGTTCCACCCCGCCCTGCTACTTGACAGAACAGAGCTTCAAGAGGGATGCGTGGCTCGATTAAAGTTATCATATATGCGACGGAGTACTGACGCATTGTGTCCTTGTTAGTATCGTATCCTACATGACCAAGCAGTCTCTCCCTGCGGTATCTTCTGTGAACGAGGAGAACCTGGAGGAGATCAAGGCTATGGACAAGATTGTTGTCATTGGTTATATCCCGACTGAGGACGAGGAAACCTATCAAGCATTCGAACATTATGCTGAATCCCAGAGAGACAATTACCTGTTTGCCGCGACAAATGATCCGGCCATTGCCAAGGCTGAGGGTGTTGATCAGCCGTCCCTCGTGCTTTACAAGGACTTCGATGAAAAGAAGGCTGTTTACAAGGGAGAAATCGAGCAGGAGGCTATCCATAACTGGGTCAAGTCCGCTAGCACTCCCCTTGTTGGCGAGATCGGCCCCGAGACCTATTCCGGCTATATCGGGGTGAGTACAGTCCAGACATCAAGAGAATATTGCTGCGGATTCCTGTGCAAGCTATTCCATATGATTCCTTCATTCGCTAATCTCCCTGTATAGGCTGGAATCCCTCTAGCATACATCTTTGCCGAGACTCAGGAGGAGCGCGAAAAATACACCGAAGTCTTCAAGCCCATTGCACAGAAGCACAAGGGTGCTATGAACATTGCTACTATTGACGCCAAAATGTTTGGTGCCCACGCCGGAAATCTCAATCTCGACCCCCAGACATTCCCGGCATTCGCTATCCAGGATCCTGCGAAGAATGCCAAATACCCCTATGATCAATCAAAGGAATTGAATGCCGACGAAGTGGACATGTTCATCCAAGATGTCATCGATGGGAAGGTTGACCCTAGCATCAAGTCGGAGCCGGTCCCCGAAACCCAGGAGGGTCCCGTCACAGTTGTTGTAGCCCACTCTTACAAAGAACTTGTCATTGATAACGAAAAGGATGTCTTGGTCGAATTTTACGCACCGTGGTGCGGGCACTGCAAAGCGTATGTCTTTTCCTTTTTCCGTACATGTCATGTTTGAAGTCCAGAAACTGACCAACCTCATAGTCTCGCTCCCAAGTACGACGAACTCGCAGGTCTCTATGTTGATCATCCCGACTTCGCGGCCAAGGTCACCATCGCCAAGATCGACGCCACGGCCAATGATGTTCCGGATCCAATTACTGGCTTCCCTACTATCAGACTTTACCCGGCTGGCGCCAAGGACTCTCCCATTGAATATTCTGGCTCACGCACTGTGGAAGATCTTGCAAATTTCGTGAAAGAGAATGGCAAACATAATATCGATGCGTTCGATGCCAGTCCCCAGGAGGCCCAGGAAAGCGGTGATGTTACCGATGCTTCTCCCTCTGCAACTCAGGCCGAAACTCCGGCTGCCACGGAGGACGAGACGGCGGGGCATGATGAATTGTAAAGGGGCCATTCAGATCTATTTCCACTTACTGTGCTGTATCCTACCACTAATTACCTAAATATTGAATCTCACTATTAATCTGTAATTTCTTGATCGACTACTCGTAGTTGACTGGGCTTGATCACCTACACCGATGAATTTTCATGTAACCAGATGATTAGTCGGCTATTAACTGGGTTCAAACATGCCAATTATGTGATATGTTGATGAGAAATCCCGGGTGCCAAAATTGAGTCTTCAAGGTGCGAGATCACTCAAATATATGTGCCCTCCCCTAGCAATGATACCTCGTTTCTAGATGCGAGAATTATAGCTGACCCTATGGTTCTTTCAGGATAAAGGCAGTGATGACGCCAGCGTGTTGCAACCAAGCATTAAATTTGTGAAGGCATTCAGAATTAGCAATTACCTGTTCGTTTCCGTTGCTGCTAGGGCTTCCAGCGCATCGAGGTCATCTTCAAATTCGTCAGCAGTGTCAGTAGACCTGGGGGGCTCTGTTGTCGCATGGTTATTTTCTTCTTCTGGAAAGCCAGCATCTGACTCTTCTGCGGCGGACGTCTTAGAGGTGTCCGTTGAAGCCGGGCTCTGAATGGTGGCAAGAGGGGCACTGGTTTTGTTCTTCGAAGTCAAGGCCCAGTCGATGATCTCGTCAACACCATAGCGTTCAGCAAGCCACTCGTTGCATTTCTTGAAATGCTGGTTTCCATACTGCCGAGCAAACTAACCATCAGGGGTTTATCACCAAAAAATGAGGTATAGGCTACTCACGAATCCTCTTGATGCACTTAGCGGACTTGGGTGCACTGATTGCAGGACATAATGCTTTGCTCTATTGATGCCTGTCACGCGCTTTCCTGCAGGCGTGCCCCATGCAAGGAAGACAACCCCACGTGTCCGAACTCGGGCCACCAACTCTATGGCTTTTTGCGTGAACAATTCCCACCCCTTGTTTGAATGACTAGCAGCCTGATGTGCACGAACGGTCAAGCAGGTGTTGAGCATTAATACACCACGCTCGGCCCAGGGAGTGAGAAGGCCGCCCTTGTTTGCAGGTCTTTGAAAGGAGGGATAGTCATTACGGATTTCGGTGAAGATATTGACGAGTGAAGGCGGAGCGGGAGTTGGGGGGCGGACGGAGAATGCAAGGCCGTGGGCCTGATTATGATTATGGTAAGGATCTTGGCCGATTATGACTACCTTCACTTTATGGAGAGGCGTATGACGGGACCTGAGACAGGGTTAGCGACGTAACGCTGCAACTGATACCTATACAAGAGATTATAGGGCTGTACCAAGAGTAAATTTCATCTTCAGGAGGAAAGACTTTAGTTCCTGATTGCTTTTCTTTCTGGAGAAAGCGTTTCAGTGCCAGGAACTCCGGTTTCACCACTTCCTCCTTTAGCTGTGCCAGCCAGCTCTCGTCCAGGGTGTCAATCTCAAGTTGAAGGAGCTTCTTTTGTTCTGGAGTTAATGAAGCCACCCATTTTTGCTTATTGAAGCTAGAGGATGACGACGTGATTGGCGACTTTGGATCATTCGACTTTGTCTTGGGAACCCCAAAAAATGAAGTGATGCTTCCATTGGCTTTGGGTTTCTTCGAGTCGGCCGCCGGTGCCGTCAAATGGTTAGCATCACGTTTGGCGCCCACTCGACCAGCCATGTTGCCGACAAATTCGTGCAAGCTGTCGCGGGCGATCGTGAGAATGAATAACTCGAGCAGCAAGTCTGCCAAAGGAAGTAGGGTTCTGGGATGGGAATGAGGAACAATGAGAAGACGAGGACCAAATAACCAAGCTTGGAAGGGAAAGACGTGACGTCCAAGGCAAGGGAGAGAAGAACAGGAGGAAGAGGAGTGAGAAATGACGATATATACGACAGACTCACCTGCCTGACTGTATCTTTCCGAAAAGTTGAGGCCTGGGGATGGGGAGATGTGTAAGAATGGATACTGGCTGGCAACGCGTCGCTGCGCGACCACGCGTAAATTGGCGTCCCCTGTCGTAGTCTCTGGCAGATCTGGGGGTGGGAATAAGATTCTCCGCCATTCTCCGGCAGACTCAGTTTCACGCTTTCAATGCATTAATTAGGACTCAGTACTGGGTGTCTGTGGGACTCTGGATAGGTACACGGTACTCCGTACATAGTAGTATTAATCAATGTTGAATATCTAGCTTAGCCCGTTGGGCTACATTCCTCTTTGTCTGCTCTCCTGACGTACCTACCGAGGTATGTACAAATCCAACCACGAGTCAGTCCTAGTCAGTTGATTATAACAGCTAGCTTACTGCAGGTGGGGTGAAGGCTAAAAGCACCTCCTGGGTAATGCTGTACTACCATTGAAGCAGTCAAAGAAGCAATGGAACTCACTTGGCTCGCCGATACCCCTCAGTCGAGACGTCGGACTCGGGCTCTGCGAGCATGTGCTACTTGCCAACGAAGAAAGGTGTGTGTCTACTTCCTACATCACTTTTCTTATGGTGGATGGGGAGCTAATTTACCGTCTCATGGAAACCAAAAGAAACGCTGCCGCCATCTGGATATACCAATCAGTTCAAGCCAAAACCACATACAGACAGGTGCCAGGAGCCATGTGCCTCCACAGCAGCAGCAGGATACAGCGCTCACAGATAACCTGAACACAACCCCTTCCCAAACAGAACGGTTTGTCGGGGATCTCAACCCGGAAGCTGTCATCCGTGAGAAATTAGATTCTACTGGTGGCAACCACCTGCGAGATCGGATCGGACTCTGGATCAGCTCCCCAGCCATTCGGAGCCATAGAGAGCATGTGTCTGAACCCGACCCTGAGTTGATTGGACACGGTCCCAAAGATGTCCTTGAATTACAAACTGTCGCATCCATGCTGAGCCAGCAGTATGCATTTTGTATGAACGCCTGTGGCCATTTGCCTTTTTCCACCAGAAGTCATTTGCTCTCTATCTTTTTCAACAAGGTCAATCATGTCCTGCCCCTTGTCGATCAAACCTCATTCTCTCAAGCCCACTCTGACGGCACCGCGTCCGTGTTTCTGGAAAGAGCAATCTGCCTTGTTGCAGCCAAAGACAGAGCGGCTAGCCCCCACCTTCGCCTGATCGATGGTGGACCCTCCATCTCATCTCGTTCCTTTTGCTCTGAACTCTACCAGGGCCTGATTGTCGCCTTAAATGTCGGAGTGGAACCCGATAGACTTAGTCGTATCCGTATCTTGGCACTTATGTCCCTGCATTGCGAATGTTACGAAGGCGCAGAGTCGGCGTCTATGCACCTCTGTCAGGCCATTCATCAAGCCCAAATGGTTGGCTTGCATCTTGAGCGTCCCGGTCGGACGCCGGGGGATTCTCTGTCTTGCCTCTTTTGGTGCCTGTGGAGCTTGGACCGAATGCATGCCTGTATAGGCGGTCGCCCAGTACTTCTTGCAGCCTGCGACATCGGAATTGAGAAGCCTAATGTTCGAGAGATGTCGCCCAAATCCGCCTTTGATATTTGATTTGCTATCTCAGATCTACTATCGGCCGTCATCTCATTTTATAGACCGTCTGCGGACCATACTGTTGGATGGGAAGGTGAATTCCCTGCTTTTGAAGCCATCACGGGTGACAAACTTCGGGATGACCTGGACCTCGCTACACTAGGTAAGTTTCTCTTGCGTATAACCTATTCACTTTGTCCAGGATTGGAATGCCCTGAGTGCATCAAGAGATCTACTTCCCAGGATGGATCGCTAAGAAAGCTGAAACCCAGGCTTCCTTGAGCTGTACTATCATGCAGTTGCTATACTGTCATGCAGATACAGAGTATCCCATAGGCCAGATGAGTCCAGGCCTTCGTACATCCGCCAAGGACTTGCTGCCATTCGAATCCACTCCATTGCTGCTACCGAGTGTTCTCAGGAGTTGCCGCCTCTGCCCATTGTTCCATACGCGTTAACCCTTTCTATGGGTGTGTCATACCAACAGTTCCGCTCAAGCAAGCTCATCACGCAACTTAATCGAGCAAAAACTAGTCTAGAAGCTTGTTGTACTCTGCTCGAACGCCTGGGCGGCTACTGGTATTCTGCAGAAGCCATGGCGCGACTGGGGCGAAAGGCATTGCATCAAATCGACGAGGTTCAACTTGGGCATCACCAATATAGTCGAGCTTCCAGCCTATCGATGCCGGGCACTACAAGAATGCCCGCACCTCCAAATCCAAGACATCTTCCCACCCTACCAAGTTCGTATATCGATGCTGCCCAAGGCGCATCGAGTAACATACGCAGCAACGCGCCCTCTACCGCGCTAGTGCAAGAACTTCCGTCCCGCCCGTTATGTACGCAAGAAATTTGCCCCCCCGACCCTAACCAGGACAAGTTTACCAACATCGACATGTTGTTTGGAGATTTTCTCAATCTTTCCCTGCCCACCAATTTCTGGGATCCTGTTTTCTTCACCGAGCAACCCCCGGGGACGTGATAGAGGTTTTTCTCAGGGTCATCAGAATGGCAGGAAAACATTGAGGCGCGCGACCCTGGCTTCCGCGGTTCGTCCTGGGTACTATGTTCGGGGACCGGCATCTTGGGTAGGGCTTGAATGCCAGAAAGGCATGGGGGCTGGCTGGGAAGTCTCGCCGATCGTTTCTCACTGCCGGTACTGGCAGTGTTACCATTGGACCGAAGTTGGTTAGTACCTACCTAATCGCTTCGTATGCATAGTATTAAGCAACCAAACCCCTCACAATTCTCCCTCTCCGGTGCCTGGGGTAGATGAGCAAGGAAAGGCAGCCATGGAGAATGCCACGCAGTCGCATGGCATGACGAGGCGGCAGGCTACGGGGTACGAACGAGTCTCGTACACAGTACGTCGCGGCCAAGTGGAGTCGCCCGGCGTCAGATCGTCATCTCCCGGCGATTTTCATCAAACGTCAGCCGCCGGAGGAATGTCATTGGTGTCCGCATTCCGCATTATCAATGGATATCTATGGATTTCTATGGTAATTACCACCGTCGACGGATTTGGACCCGGGCCGTGCTGTGATTCCTGGGCCTCTCTTGGGGAGGCTATGAGCGCTGCTGGATTGACTCTTGCGCCTTGGAGCAATTTTAATTATCTGCCTCCACTCTAACCAACAATCCCCCTCCCCCCTTTCTACCCGTCCCTGCGATGCTACGTATCAATACCTATTCTATTATTCTATAAGCTGGGATTGACCCGCCCTCCTACTCCGCACAAAAATTATATATCGTTCTTCTCTTCTTTCATGCTCCTCCCTGCTGTGCCCCCAAAGCTTCCTCCAGTTACCTCGGTTTCATCGGGAGAGCAGACAGTCAGCCCTAAGATCTGCGGGTGGGTTGGGCTTGAATTTCCACCTCTCGCTCAATCGTTAACTTCGCCTATATCCACTATCTCGACTTCGCGGCGGCCTTTTCGGGCATGCCATATCTACCTCCAGCGTGTATTATAATCTGCCCTTGAAGCCGCTCGTTGCTACCGCATTCTCATTCATTGTCGAGACTTGCACCCTCCACCCCCACCCCCACCCCTCTCTCTCATTACGTCTGCACGTGCGCGTTTGTGTATACGGGTACGTGTTTCCATCGATTGACAGCTTCGTGTATATGGAGACATGCGACCTCTGTCGTATGTTTTTGCTACAATAGATACTGCTTTTACTTCTACCTTCTTATTCGATCTGAGAAACCCGTCCATTCACTACAAGATGCTGCTATGAGCAATCCTTTTCTCACGTCCGAATATCCCGATGAGGGTCCAGCCGCGCGCAGCTTGATCGTGAGGAGGTAGTTACATATAATGCTTCTTCTGTGCAAAGTTGACAATACCAAACAATCTTTCACTTACGAGTTGGATCCGAGAAAGACGGAGAGTGTGTCATTAACATCACCCTGTCTCTACACACATTTATGGCGGCCCTGGCTAAAGAGACAGAACGATTGGCAGTCTCTGCCAACGCCCGACCAGGGAAAGGATTCAAACTAGCCACGGAAGAGCGCCCTGGCCAATTCTCAAGACATCCGATTCCTCAGCTGCAAGGCCCTTTCGAGGAGTCGATCCAAGAATCTATTGAAACTGGAAAGAGCGATTGGGTAGCCGATCTTGATGCTCAATCCAGGCGCAAGAACCTACTCGAAACCCCCGAGTACGAGCGACTTTGTGGTCGGAAATGGCTCCAGAGAGCCGACGAAAGGCAAGAATTTGACCATGCTTTAGTCTGTTGAACTTCCTTAGCGAAATTGGGCACTAACCAACCGTAGGTATCATCCTTTGTGGAAACTTATCGCCCAGATGTCCTTTGGGGTCTACCTTCTTGTTGAAACGCTCGCCAAATCGGACGTAGAGGTCTCGAAAATCCTCCAGAGTCATGTGGATGAGATGGATGGATTTCTAGGTAGGACCTCGGAAGACTTTCATATTATCCAGATCGACGTGCGCACGCGGACTCAGTATCTCAGCCTACCTCTCAAAAATTTAATGATATTCGATGAGATGCTGGAGGAACGCAGTTTTCGTTCCTCTATGATCGAATATAATGATAGAATCGAGCACGCCATCGAACGATTCGCAACTGCCATTGAGGATTCTCTCAAAGACATACAGAAAGGCCGGGAAGCAATTGGTGCTTTATGGACGTACCTGCAACAGTCTGCAAAAAAGCACAATCCATTACCTGCCAAAATGCTCGCTGTCTACAACGCCATGCTGGCAAATGTGGAGGGCTGGAACATCGCATTTTCAAAGCTTCGCCGGAAAGGCCTCGCTCTTCAATCAGCCCTTCTTCAGCTTGGCTTAGCCATTATGGAAATGCAGCGACGCGTAGGAGTAGCAAGCCGGAAAGCCGTTGTTAGTCATAAGGAACTGCCAAACCCATGACCATGTACCAAAGCTGATAATTTACTAGGTGTCTTACATGCAGAGTTCTACAGGGACTTCCCGAGGAAGGTCACTGCGACAACGATTCATTGAGAAAGGCTCATTCGTTAGTACAACAGCTTCGTCTCCGGATAAACCACTTCCCCGTGCCCCAAACGGTCCGGCAACGGCGACCTTCTCTAAGCCGACTGAGCGTCATAGACTTACGCAGAAAAGTGTTCCGAATCTAAAAGCGGCCAGGGAGAAGGACAAGCGCAATGCGGACACAAAGCCACCGGGCCGAGCAATGTCTGTCAATGGCGCTGCCGACGGCCTCGACTCTGAAAACTTTGTCCTCAAGCTTCGCCGGCTCTCGAGAGCTAGGCTGAGAACTAAGGAATCGGCGAGCGAAGACCTTGACGCTGACTTGCCGGTAGCGCGCCCTTCCACAGCACCATCCAGAGCATCAAGAGCTCGAAGTATATCTCTAGAGCCACTGAAATCCCTGCATAAGAACAGAAAAGGAGAAGTTCAAAGAGCCCAGGCAACAGTGGTGGCGGCTCAAGCGGAATGGTCGACAGTGTCTCAAACTTCGGTCCAACATCAACTGCTGCAGTATTTCAAGTCTGATAGAGTGATAGATGCCTGGGAAGATGCGGCACAGAAAGAGAAAAAGGACAACCGGCAATCCTCCCAAGTCCAGAAGGATGGGCTTTGGAGTAAGTTTTGCGCCGAGTCATCATCCATCAATGCCGACGGCACCCTGCGTCTGAAAACAGACATGGTCGAATCCCAATCGAACAAGGACATGGCCTGGCTCCAGGAGGATGATAGTATGATGAATACGTATTCGTTAAAGCCCAAAAGGGACGTGGGTCCTCGAATCCACGTTCTTTCGGTCCAGTTCAGTCGGGGTCAGGACGGAACTGCAGCAGGAGATCCGGACAGTGAGACAGACCTCGGAGCCGCCCTCAAAGATGCCCGATCGGTCACAACTTACACAGCCCTTCCTTTCATGCCCGCTCCACTCGGGAACCGAGAAGGCCTCCATCATCAAACGGGCAGCGCAGGCGCATTCTACGACGCAATGTGAAGTAGAGCATCTGTCCTCTCATGTATACGCTTATATATTTTCATGTATACACGGTACTTATAGCTGGTTCGCGCGTTGGAAGCCTAAACGTAGCCTCTCGGCCATGGGTCCCATGCGCTTGTACCAGCAGGAAAAAGAAAAGGGAACATATGATTTCTCAAACCCCACTTCGGGATTAGATCGTATTAACATGCTTGCTGGCAGATAAATTGCTTATCTGCCGCTGTAGTCATGGATAGCACAGAGATGGTCAGGGGACATCGGCAGCGGGGAACCATTTTGAGAAGGCGATCGGGGGGAAGAAATGAAAAGAGGGGAAGGAGTAGAGAAAACGCCTACTTGCAGCGCTTTTCCACAATATTTGGGCCATGTTCATCGAACTCCTTCTTAGAGATCCACATCTGGTGGAAGGTCCCCAGACTGGCGAGAATACTTCCACCGATCCAGGAACCAAACTTCCGCTCCGCAGTGTTTCCCGGGGCCGATATCCGCACGCGCGGACCTGGAAACATCTGCATGAGCTCCTGGTTCAAACGGTCCGTGAAACCATAGAGTAAGCTCGAGGCACCCGTCACAACGACGTTCGCCAATAAGTGCGGGCGGATGTCGACGTCGACACCGTTCAGCGCGTTCTTTATGAGCTCCGGCACGGTTTGGGCCGGCGTCGGTGCGATAAACACCGATTCGGGGTCCGGAATCGCAGCTTTGGCGTCAAATAGGGATTCCACCACTCTATAGCGATCGACTCCGAAGACTTGGTTATAGCCATCGGGGAACTCGAAAGGCCGACCAGGATTGCTCTTTGCAAGTTCTTCGTTCGAGACACCGTTGGGGCCTGCGGCAGACAGTTTATTGGGGCCAGGCCAGACCTGAACGACACATTCCTTGAACTCGGACAGTGTCCGTTCTTCCAGGAGGGTTCTGTAGGATGCATCAGGCGCCCGTTCTGGAGAGAAGGTCTTGTATTTGGCTTGCGGGGGTTGGCCAGCGTCGACCGCCGTCTTCGACGAAATCAGATAATGAGGTGTGATCGATATCGGCTGCGGTGTGTTTGACTTGAAGAGTGCGCGAATCTGAGATGAGACATAATCGCCTCCGAGGGGAGAATGTTGCACTCCCCGCTTCAGTATCATGCCGTCGTGGACCGGGGTCACGGAGATATTAGAAGCGCCAATGTCAATCACCAAAGCGGATGCTTTGCCGGCCGCAAAGCTTCAACCCAAATAATCAAGCATGTTAGCGGGGTATGCAGGGACAACCGGCGCGTCATATTGGATTGTGGGCAACTTACGCTGCGAGAACTCCATTCCTGGCCAGATAGAAGGCCGGGGTTCCCCATTTTTCCATGGCAATCTCAATAGTCTTCTCGCGCGCTTTCGTAGGATTCCAGCCGGGCTCCGACATCAGCAATGGGCTATCGGCAAGCAGCTTCTCCTCGGATTCCACCCCTTCCATCTCTGTGGGCAACTCGCCTTCCGGTGCATCATTCAGCCCGTTATGTAGAGGGTTGCCAGGCTTTGGGCCCGTTAGGCGCGAAGTAAAGGCGTATTCCCACACTTTCTCGGCCATATCCCAGTCCTCCACGATGCCGTCCCGACCCATTGGGTTGTGGATCGACAGACCGGGTCGGGGCGTAACAAAGACATCGTCACCGAAAATCAAGTTTTCCTGTCCCTCCGAGGAATATTTGCCATAGTATGTTGGAATCAAGGATTTGGGTGTGTCCTCCCCTGCAAAACCAGCCCGTGTCGTCGAGAAGCCGGGATCGAGCACAATCGCCGAGACCTCATCTAGGCGTAGAGCTATCAGTACTGCGATTGAAAAGGCGCACGCAAAGAGGTATCTCAACTGCGTGAAAAGGAGGAATTGACATACCCCCACCATATTCAGCCGTTGAGGGTGCGACGGAGGGATTCATGTCGACGTAGGCGAGCACGACAAGGTTTTAGGATAGCTAAGAGTCCAATGCGGGGAAAAGAGGAGGGAGAAAGTCAACCACGACGAGGGAGTTGGGGGCAGTAGCTACTAGCCAAACAGGTTCGCGGGGTAGTTGGGAGGGGGGAAAGGCGAATGGAGCTGGTGATGATGGTGAAGGAGGATGGAAGGATGGAAGGATGGAGGGATGAATGAATGAATGAATAATCGCGCCGGCGGGAAGCACGCGCCGGCCGAGTCGAGCTACCGTCATCTATCTACTCCCGTACCTTGTTTCTACTGACGATCTGCAATTTTCCGCTTGATCTATTGCCGCATAAACCCCGACCCTCTCTCTGTACACTCACTTGTCTTTCCAGTCGCCAGGTACGATTTCGTGTTGGGGCTTATGGATCCGGTGATTGACCCAGCCTGCCTCTTTCGACCGGGGAAGAGGCGAAAGTTCCAGCGACGCCGGCCGGAGAGCACCGATGAGGAGCCCCAACTTACCACAGAAGGGGCTGCTCGTATCTCTGAGTCATCTACGCCTTCACCGTGGCAGGAATCTTCAGGTTTTATATCCCCGTCAGAGGTCCTTCGTTCGCGACGGCTTCACCGAGCTCGAAAGGGCGGCATCGAGTTCTCCGCTACCGCGCCGTCGTCGGCAGGTAATAGACAAGCTACCGTCTCAACTGTGGCGGCGGAGGATCTGGACAGTGAAAGAATGCGAGCAATGTGTGATCGGTTCACCGCGCATACTGGCCAGACGGTGGATGTCGACAAGCATATGTAAGATTCTCCGCCCATGTTTGTGTGCTTCCGGTGCGCTCTGTCTGCAATGGAGACTAACAAGATAAGGATGGCCTATATAGAGTCTGAAATGGCTAAGCGACACCGGCGCAATATGTCAGCCGAAGTTGCGACTGTCGATACACCCCAAAAGCCGGAACCGGACACCACTACTTTATCTTCCACCGACCTTCCACAACGCGAACCGGCCTCTTTAGGGAAGCTACACGAGATCGATCTGGGTCACGAGGCCAAATTACAGAACATTGCTCGTACAGAAGCGGCAACTAGAAGGCTTGCGGGGGATGATGACCAAATCCTCATCGCCGGTCAGGAGTCCAGCTCTAAGATGGACCCTGGAGGCGGGGATCATAGACCATGGCGCAACCAGAAACGGCGAACAAGCGAGGATATTGAACGAGATCGGCTGGTGGAGGAAGTTCTGCGGGAGAGTAAATGTGAGCCTTTCTTACGGTCCTTGGTCTTGTCCATGAATCATGGCCTTTTTCCTTGGCTAACATGTGTGCGGATCCAGTGGACGTCTACGAGGGACCCGAAGTCGAGGAAGGATATGACGCAGGAGGTGGAGATGGACAAGCGGCCGACGATAGGGTGGCAGAGCAATTCAGAAGAGACTTTCTCGATGCTATTCAATCACGACGTCGTGTTGCACGAACGAAGAACACGAAGGCGGCCAAGCCCGATGCTCCGCGAGGGCCGAAACTGGGAGGCAGCAGGAGTGCGAGAGCTGCGATGCGGGAGATGCAAGAGAGGTCTGGCCGGAAATGAGCATTTGGGCGTGGTGGTGTTTATGTAAGGACTTCGGGGGTGCGACTTGGGTGAAAGGAGCGACTGTTAAGTATTTCCTGATGAAATAAGTCTGGAAAGTCGGTTTTAATGAATGATGGGAGTGGCAGGAAAAGAAAGATGACTCGAGAATGACTGGTATTCTCGGTCGGGGCGCTTTGGATATCTATTAAGGTAGTGTACGCGGCAGTAGTGGAGAATACCAGAATTTCTCACCTCTTCCCCGTTCTTTTTCCCTCTCCCTTTCCGTCATCTACATTCACTTTTTGTAATTCCCTGTGTAAATCATGGCCACGCTGAAAGCTGCCCAGTGGGCTGCATCTCTATCATATTCCTCGATCCCCCCCGAGGCCACGCAAGCGGCCATCCGGAGCTTTTACAACTGGGTCGGCTGCACTCTCGGGGGCAGCAATCACCCGGCTGCTTGCATTGCCCGGAACTCGTTGTCCCGTTTCTTCGGGGCTCCGACTTCGACCTTGCTAGGGACTAATGGAGCCCAGGCTGATGCGCAGCATGCTGCGTTGATCAACGGGATCGCGTCGCACGTCCATGACTACGATGACACGCACCTGGACACCATCATACATCCAACCGGGCCCGTCGCAGCAGCCCTTCTAAGCCTTGCGCAGTCGCTGGATCGATCCGTATCTGGCCGAGAATTCCTCACGGCTCTCGCTGCCGGGATAGAGCTGGAGTGCAGGACGGGACTGGCTGTCTGGCCGAGCCATTATGATGTGGGCTGGTATGATTGTCCTTCTTCTCGCGCCGGGACGCCTAGCGAGGATCGGTATAAGTAACTTACTTCACCCTCAGGCATATAACTAGTACGACAGGGTCCATTGGGGCCGCGGTGGCGGTGTCTCGCCTCCTAGGCCTGACCCCGGAGAAGACGGCCCATGCAATCGGTATTGCCGCTACCCAAGTGACCGGTCTTCGTGAGATGTTTGGCTCGCACACCAAGTCCTTTCATCCGGGACGCGCAGCCCAGAACGGTCTCCTAGCGGCTGTCCTTGCTGCAGATGGCTATACCAGTTCTCTGCAGGCTCTGGAGGCCAAGCGGGGCTGGGTGAAGGTCGTCAGTAATGACGACAAACTAACGCACGAAATTGTTAGATTGGAATCCGGAGGGAAATGGGAACTGGCGAAGAATTCCTTCAAGCCTTTCCCCTGTGGTATTGTGATCCACCCAGTCATCGATGGCTGTATTTGGTTACACGGCGAGCTGCAACGGAAGGGCCTACGACTACAAGATATCAAGACTATCCACGTTACAGTACACCCGCTGGTCTTGGAGCTAACCGGGAAAGCAAGGCCCAGAGATGGACTGGAAGCCAAGTTCAGCGTTTATCACGGCGGTGCAATTGGATTGATTTACGGAAAGGCAACACCGGCACAATATGAAGACGCCATCGTCACCAATCCGGAAACGATAGAGGTGCGAGACAAGATCATCGCAACAGCGGTGGAGAATCTCCGGGCCGATGAATGTCAGATCCTGGTTGAGTTCGAAACCCCAGCGGTCAGGATTGAGAGGCATGTGCACCATGCAGTTGGCAGTCTCGACTCGCCCATGACGGACAGCCAGCTTATGGAAAAGTTCATTGACCAATGTGGTCCAGTCATTGGGCCAGAACAGGCAAAGAAAATCAGCGACTGGTGTTGGAGCTTGGAAACAAAGAATGATATCCGACAGATCGGCAAGCTCCTATAGGGCCACGCATGGAGATGGCGGGGAATGATCCTCCGTTAGGCCCAACAGAAGTGCGGAGAAATGACAGTTCCCTTCTTATAGTAATAACGATATAACAATAAGCCATGTAGACAGGCTGGTTTATTTGGTACCGCCGTGCGGGGAACGATGGATGCCACTCTCAATAGGGGTGATTTGATCCCGGGAAGAAAAGCGCGGTCGACGGAACTGCGATCTGAATCTAGATGATCAGCAAGCAAGAAGCCACAAGGAAGCGCGCAGAAAGCGAACTTGGAAACCTTGACATGAAAACAGCCTTATCAGAAATGGAAGATCTGAAGGACACCGGTCCCGGAAACGCTCAGGAGCTCGTCCACCCTGGTCCACCCTTCACCAGAGAAGATGAAATCAACGTATACCGCAAACTGGATTGGAACCTGATGCCCCTAGTTTTTGTTCTCTATAGCCTCTCAGTTCTTGATCGATCGAATTTTGGAAATTCCAAGATCGCAGGCATGGAAGACGATATTGATTGAGCGGGAGGCTACCCCTTCATCGTGTGTGGAGCTCTGGTAGCTGCTGTCGGGTACAATGTCCTAGCTACGCAAACCACTGTGGCAGCCAGGTACTTTGGACTGTTCCTCGCGACCCAGGTCTTTGTGTCTATAGCTCTAATTCTCACTTGGGTCGGTAACACGCATGCCACGGACTCCAAACGCGCAGGTGCCTTCGCCATCTTAGCCACCGGTGGACAATGTGGACCGATTCTAGGGACAAACATCTTCCCTTACAGCGACAAACCTTATTATCGCAAAGGGATGTGGATTTCATGCTGTGCATGCCTGGCAGTGGTCGTCATGGGATGCTGTCAGATGTTTCTGCTATGGCGGGCGAACCAGCGTCTGGACGGGGAGTCGCAGCGGAATGGGGGCGATTTGAATGTGAACCAGTCAGAGATTAGGGACGGAACCGACAAAAAGGTCCGGTATGTCTTATGAACGACAAAATGTCCATTTCTTGGGTTGGAAAATACAGTGACGCTTACGGAAGACGTGAAGGGAGGTTTACGGTCAACATGAAACTGATGTGCGTACCTTGGAGTGTAACCCGAGAGCGCGTGTACTTACGTGCTCTGCTGGGCTTGCAGATGTATCTGGACTGTTTCTAGAACCATGGTTCAGCACTAGGCTGCAGTCCGGGTATATACTGTTCGTTAGAGATCAAGGACGGCCATGGACCGGTCTGGAAGGGCCTTGGGCGGGAAGACGGCATATGTATCATATTCTGTAAACCCACTGAACTGTGGAGTCGGGGACAAACGCCCACAGCCTTGGAGGACAGGTAATACTAGATATTTCCGAGGTCGACGAGGTCTGCCATACCTTCAGCCTGTCAAACCAGTCATCGCGACTTGGCGTACCTATGGGAGAAGACGACTCGGACCATAAGCACGAGGAGCCGAGTCCATGTGATAAGTATGCCAGGGCCATTCCGGCATACCAATTCCGCCCCACTTGCGCCTCGAGGAATCAGACGTCGGCAAACTACCTAGGTACGTCTGGATGTTTGAGACTACTAGTAGGTAAAGCCTGGGCGAAGTGAGGTGAGAGACAACAATCGTCTCAGAAAAGGGGCAGATGGGAATCGACTGAGTGATGGATTGATAGTTGAAATAACGCCATGTACCTACCGATCGATAGCAAGACTGACCTGATGGGTGAGACGGGATGGAAGGAGGTAGGTAACTCGATGGTTTATTCAATCCATTCAGTCTTCAGATTCTAGAATCCCGCTGGGAAGCTTAGGTAGACATCCCAGGTAGTACGTCTGGAGTAGAATGAGGTAATCAGAACCAGGCAGTCCTTGCAATTTTACTTTGGAGTGGAAAATGATGATAACTATTTGAAGGGACGGGAGGTGAAGTCAACCGTCGACTACCTATCGTTCGGCCCACTGCGGAGTACAGTGTAGTCCTACATAGATAGTAGTCTACATGTGAGTTGTGAAGTCTTCTAGGGCAGCCGCTAGTATCATAGAAACTAGAAAGCTTAAAAAGTAAGAGCGCGATGTCATGTACCTATCGGTAGTCTGTAGCTGAGGTAGTTACGTATCCTTTTTCGAGGTTTCACAGAGACTTCCGCATGGCGCGTGTCGGTAGTAGATAGATAGTGCAAAGCTTCCTCTCTGATGGTGCCTGGCGGTGGCACCAAAGCGATCGGGCCCAGAAATAAAACAAACTAGCTCCTCTAGCGGGAGTCTACACAGTAGATTGGCCCCAACCACGCGCCGGTGACCAACCCTGGGCCGTTCCTGCGGCGGGGCCCAGGCTCACTGCCAATCAGAGGCCCCGAGGGGGCCAATTTCGAGACACTCAGGGGCAACTGAGGTGAGAGTCTCGAACCACTCGTGTGGGCGATTATAATTAGACTCGGCCTCTAGCCATTAGCCAACAATAATAATACGGACGGAACCTGGTACCTGACAGTAATCTGTAAGGATGTCAGTACTTAGTATCTATCTACTAGTACTAGTAGGTACCGTCAGATACCCGTTCCCCAGAGATGTGTCAGTGATCCATCTTTCTCGCTCCCTCCCTCTCTCTCTCTCACACACACACCTACACATACACACACCACACCCCTCCCCCCCTTTGACCACGGAGTCTGGTTGTCTCCATCAACATTCATTTTGTATGACTCTCTCTCTCGTCCATCTTTATCGCACATTGGTCTGAAACCAGTTTGCCATCATCAATCCTTCTTTCGCGGGCTCTCGTTTCTTCCACCACTGCTTAGCCGCGCTCGCTCCTCAACCCCCCCTTTTTTCCCGGTCTTTAGAGAGTCAACCGACAATCTCCCTTTCCTACCGGCAATTGATTGCCAGACTGTCCTTCCTTCCTTCAATACTTTCTGCTTTCCCCATGAAACGGGCTCTCTTGCTCTCACTCTCTTGAGATCTGCGACGGAACGTGAGTAACAGGAGACAGTGAGAGGGTGTGGGTGCGGTCTTCACACATTCTCTCAAGAGCATCCCTTCGGTGTGCTTGGAAATATTGTTCTTTCACGCTCCCTCAATACTCTGTTTGCAGCTACAGTCTGATATACTTTCTTTAAGCGTTTCTGTTTCACACAGGTTGATCCTGTCGTTTCTCCCGATTGAATCAAGTAAGCCTAGTTGCTGCTAGATTTTAACCAGGGTCTTTTTTTTTTTCGCACAAATATATCCTCATAATTGTTGCCGAGTTCATCGAGCCCCGCACCAGCCACTTATTCGAAAAGGAAGGGGCTTTATCTGCATGATCTCTGTGAAGATTTTCTTGATGCTGGCACCTTGAATTCCACCATGGTCAACATGCGAGCTATTCCTTCTCTGCCGACACTGATCGCGCTCGGCCTTTTCGCCCCTCGAGTTCTTGCAGCCGATACCCTCAGCACCCAAGGTCTGACGACTTGCCTGTCAGATTCCGCTATCCAGGTCGATAAATTAGATGTCACTTACACCCGTTCCACCAGAGAAATCGTGTTCGATGTTGCTGGCACCAACGCGAAGGAACAGAACGTCACTGCGGCATTGACCATCTATGCCTACGGCAGCCAAATATACTCCGAATCATTCGACCCATGTAGCAGCGAATACTATGTGGAGCAACTCTGTCCTGTTGCTGCCGGTAGTTTCTCGGCGATAGGAACGCAAACGTTACCCGAGTCATTCGCCAGCGAGGTTCCCTCTATCGCTTTTGCTATCCCCGACCTGGATGGGCAAGTGAAACTTCAATTAAAATCAAAGACGGATAACGATGAGCTAGCATGCATCCAGTCCGACCTGACCAATGGCAATACCATGCAAATTGCGGGTGTCTCATATGCTGCCGCTGGCGTGGCAGGAGCGGCATTGGCCGTGAGCGGACTCTCCGCTCTAGGTGCTGTTGGCCACCCTGGAGCAGCTGGTTCATCCAGTCCCAACTTCGGTGATGTCGTGACTTGGTTTCACACCATGGCGACCAATGGAATGCTTAGCGTCAGCTACCCGACCGTGTACCGCAGTTTTTCGAAGAACTTTGCCTTCAGCACGGGCTTGATTTCATGGGGCAAGATGCAGGAGGCTATCGATAACTTCCGACAATCCACCGGCGGGAACCTCACCGACAACAACTACCAGTACCTTCTCAATGCTACTCTCGTGTATTCTGGGGACTCATCATCAAATTTTAGCTCGAATTCTAAGCGGGGACTGAATTTGGTTGTCGGCGCTGTCAATGTAGCCGCGCGCGAGGTTTCGACTTCATACAGCAATAACACAACTTCGACCAATAGCACCACCGCCAGTGACGACAGCGATAGTTTCGAACACTTTGTTTCAGGCATTGAGGCCTATGTGGAACAGCTTACTGTCCCCCAAGCAAATACTTTCATGACCGTCCTGCTAATATTTGCTATCCTTATTGCTGCCATCACTGTGGGGATCTTGCTCCTCAAGGTCATCCTTGAAGTGTGGGCTCTCTACGGCTCTTTCCCCCAAAAACTCACGAACTTTCGCAAAGACTACTGGGGTTTGTTGGGCCGGACAATAACTAACTTGATTCTCCTTCTCTACGGAGTTTGGGTAATCTGGTGTGTCTACCAGCTCAGCGGCGGGGACTCATGGGCTGCAAAACTTTTGGCCGCTGTCGCGCTCACTGTTTTCACTGGTGTCTTGCTGTTCTTCGGTCTCCGGATCGCATTTCTGGCCCGGAAGTACAAGCAGTCCGAAGGTGACGCTTCCCATTTGTACGACGACCACGAAACCTGGCGCAAGTACAGTCTTTTCTATGACAACTATAAAAAGGATTACTGGTGGGCCTTCGTCCCCGCCATTGTGTACATGTTTGCGAAGGGATGTGTAATCGCCGCTGCCGATGGTCATGGGCTTGTCCAAAGCGCTGGTCAACTAATCGTGGAGGCTCTCATGCTTACGCTTCTGCTGTGGAATCGCCCTTACGTCGCCAAGTCAAGCCAGTGGATCAACATTACAGTCCAAGTAGTGCGTGTTTTGTCCATTGCTTGTGTCTTGATCTTCGTCGACGAACTCGGACTCTCGGAGACCACTAAAACCGTCACCGGCATTGTCCTTATCGCTATCCAGTCGGGGCTCAGTGGTGTCTTGGCAATCCTTATCGCCACCAACGCTATTATTCTTTGCATTCGTGAGAACCCTCATGCAAAGCGGAAGAGGGAAGCTAGTAAGTGCTATGGACGTTACATTCCACCAACGGCCCGGTTGCTGACATCTCTGTTTCTAGACAAAATGAATCGTGATATTGACGATTTGACACCTCTCGACGCACGCGAGTCTCTTCTTATGGAGCATCCCCCTCGCAAAGAGTACTCGGAAATGAGCAACTTCAATTTCACCGGCCCTTATGAGCCCTACCGCGATCAACACGATTCGAAGTCGCGACAAAGCACAGGTAGCACGGAACGCTTGGTTGATCCAGGATACCCTTTAGATGATCGACATGGTCGAAGTATAAGCCGAGAGAGCCGGCGAAGCCATGAGAGCCATGGCAGCCACGACTCCCCTGAAGGGCGCCATGCCACGACCCCCGGGTATGGGTTCGCTTATTGAAGCCTTCGCGCTGGATGGGACTGACGACGTACCAAATTTTTCTTGAATTGCATTTCATCTTCCTTTTGGACATATTTTTGTCAGGCAAATTTGACGACTTTAGCGCACTTGATTTGATTGAGGGACGTTGTTGGCATTTGTTCCCCCCCCCTGTTTCGCTCTCCTTTTCAAATGTGACTCTTACTTTCTTTTACTCCTGTCACTATTTGACTCCCATCATCCCATTACCAGTCACCTATATAGTTGTTCCACTCGTAAAACGCTGCAGATTTCGACTCCCCTCACTGGCCGGGGCGGGGTCAAGATCATATTAGAAGACCAGTGGATTGTATACTCTGCCCTGAGAGAAACATGAGTTGCGTTGTTATAGTTTGTGAAAATCCTTGCTAGAGGGGAGGGGAAGCACAACCCCTTGTTCCATGATAAAGAAGGAAGCCGCAACTACGATACAAGGATTGTCATGTCATCTGACCATTCATTTTCATTACATTACATTCATTATTGACTACACGAGGCCCAGACGTTACTCTATATAGAGCGTAAGGCAGAATGGGGGAGATGATTCCAGACCGAGAATCATGTAAGCAGTGCTGATGGTAACACCAATTTGTATTATATGCAACATGAACTCTTGTTTTTTAGTTCGACTTGTTACCTTCTTCCAGGGAGATTACAGACTCCAGCCACCCGAGGAAACGAATGAGAGCATCACTCGAACAGTACGTTAGACATCATCATTGCTGGCAAGACGTCACCTCGCCCCCCAGGGTTGCAGTGGCCAAATCATGAGGTAAGTAGTTCAGGGTGTATGAAGTGAACTGCAACAGGGAGACAGATAACTTGGACGGAAAGAAAACCAAAACTATGGAAGGAATAAGAGAAAGGACAAAAGGACGACAGCAAGATACACCGGTACACACACAGGAAATCAGCCTATCCCCGGGCATAGGGATGGAAGCCCCGATGTCCTCCCCTTCCGCCTCCACGATAGTTGGCGCCGGGCTTGCCAGCGTTCTTAGGCCCGGTTGGAGCGTTCGCTGGGGCAGCACTTTGAGGTTGTGGTGTAGGTCCTGAACGAAAGTCAGCTGGAGGGCAAAGTTTACAAGAGAAAGACACTGAGGGGTTCAAATTACATACCACGTCCCATGCTCCCAGCACGGTTCATGGCCTGGGGTCCCGTAGGGATGTTAGGCTGAGGTACTTCATCATACATGCCTTCCCATGATGTTGGTCCGCCCTGATGATATGGGGAAAAGGCCCGGGTTTCCATGGCTCGGCGCACCTGTTGCTGCTCATACTTTTGCTGCTCAAAGGCGATCTGTTCTTGGGCGTTGTAGCCAGGTCTAGCACCACCTGCCGCTGCTCCTCCCATGGAATTCCCCATTTGGGCCGGCATGCCTCCAACATTATTACCCTGTCCTTGAGTCTGCATCTGTTGCATCTGTTGCATCTGCTGCATCATAGCGGGGTTCATCATGTTCGGCATTGCCTGGGGAGTTGCACTCTGTGAAGGGGGGCTGAGACTCCTTTGGGGTTGGTTGTTACCCATTTGCATCTGTTGCATCTGCTTCATTTGCATTTGCTGCATCATGGCAGGGCTCATTCCACCCATCCCCATGCCGCCCATCCCTTGACCTTGAGCGGCGGCGACAGCCATTTGCTGTTGCATCAAGGCAAAATATTGCTGCATCCTTTGCCAATACTGTGCCATCATTTGTGGTGTCAGACCACCAGCCATGTTAGCTTGCCCTTGAGCACCCGCCTGCTGTTGGGATCCATCGCTGCCCATCTGACCACCTTCTCGGAAAGCGTCCCTGCCCCGGCGGTACCTGCGGTCTTCTTCATCACGCAGATTGCCTCTTGGCTGGGCTTTCTTGACCTCAATGGGCTTGCCGAGGATCTCCAGGGGGCGCGAGAGAGCAGCCTCTACAGCGGCTTCGCTATCGAAAGTCACGAATCCAAAACCACGGGGGCGACCGGTATCCTTGTCAATCATCAGGGTAGCATCAATCACGCGACCAAATTGAGTGAAGAAGTCTTTGAAATCATGTTCATTTGCCTCTTGACTGACACCACCAACGAAGATTTTGCTGGTCTTCTCCTGCTCGTCACGTGGGATCGCACGCTTGGGGTCGATCTTGCAAAATGCCGTCAGCGTATGCTTTGCTAGTGGTCTGGATTAATGGGGACAAGCATCAAGAGGCTTCTTACAATTTTCCCGTCTAGATAGTGCTCTTTGACCATCACCGTGTTCACAGTTTTAGGATCTCGGAAAGTCAAGAACCCGAACCCTCTGGAGCGTCCCGTAGCACTGTCTCGCATTACAGTACATTCCTGCACCTCCCCAAACTGAGAGAAGTAGTCCTTCAAAGATTCTAGTCCATTTGGTTAGACAAGCCCTGCTTGATGTGGACAGGCCTGCGGTAACGCCCGGGATATACATACGATCCGTGGTTTCCCAGTTCAATCCCCCGATGAACATTTTCCTATCCCACAATTCAATCAGTAAAGGAGGCCAGCTCGCGAGGGGCGAAGAATAGCAGCAGACAAAACGAGAGACCGCAAAGAACAAAGAGAAACAAAATTAACACCAAAAGAGGGGAAGGTGGAGATGAACGAGATAGACAGGTTCTAAATCTTCGCGGCTGGGAGCTGAGCGCCGATGGTCCATGATTTTGTTGAGACAGGCATTTGGTTTTGGTTGCTATTTGCGCGTGGTTTTAAGTTGAACCTGTAACGCGGGTCTCCTGGACATAAAGGTATCTATTTCCCTTGCTCTGATTCAGCAGTGGCTGTGGCGCGAAAAGTATGGTTGCCCTTTGAGCATGGCTGATCGTCGAAAGATCGTGGTGGCCAGTCATTCAGCGGACTCCAGGTCTCTCCCAAGGGGCCGATTTCTGTGCCATGTATACATCGACAGGGACGGCCAATGGGCGGCTTCTTGGTCATGGGGGCAGACATATCTCTAGTCAGACAACCACTGGTTTACAGGGCGACCCAGTGGAAATAAAGGCCAGGCGAGATATATTCCACGACCGAAGGTTTGCGCGTGGTGACATAAGACAACGAGTTGGAGCATGCCCGGCGGATTAAGTCAACTTTCTTTTGTTCTCTTCTTGTTTCCCTGGACCAAGGATCCTTTGCCTGTCTGTCTAATCATGTCCGAAGCTAGGTAATCTGATCGACATTGCCCAACCAGACAGCCAAGGCTGTTACTCCTTGCTGTGCTCTATCAAGCTATATCGACAAGAAGCTATATAGTATCGGCTGTACTATAGTCGCTTGCGACAAGGGTTCGCAGTGTCAGGAATCCGGAATATGTCTCACCGCAAAATTCATACCGGAGGTGGATTGCTGACATGTAAACCATTCGAGCATTGTACGGCTGAGGTGGATTTGCCTTCGCCCGACTTCTCTTGACATTCAAGCCCAAGAAAGAACCTGAAAGCTGTATGTTCAAGGTTGTCCGAGAATTCGTCCATCTAGTAACAACGATGACCCAACCGGAGAAGACCTCGACTTAGATAATAGAACCTTATCCTTCTGCCCATGACGCCAAGCCCGTATATCTCAATGGAGCCCATCCCATGAACCATCAGTCCAGCTGCAGAAGACGTCGCTGCGCAGCTCCCAGCACCAACTCGCTAGTTACGTTCACAGTGCACGGCAATGGGACCGCGAGCGGACATCACCAACCCAACCTGAACCACCGCCCCATCGGTTTCGAAGAAACACCCGGAGGATCGAGAGAACCACATAATATTGTGAAACGGTGTCGGTTTGGATTGCGCATAGACACTCATTCGTCCAGCCGCAATCGAATACAGAGAATGAAAATGCATAATGTCCTCAATGGAAGTAGCACTTACCCATCTTCTTTTATACCAGTCCCCTGAGGCTCAGACTCACTACCAGGCATTACAGCATGGTGTGCACGTCCGGTACCTACATTGTCTGCACCGTTCTGGTGAAATCCTTGATGTGAGTATTGGTATGCAGCACCCGTGTCCATCTCGATCGGTCCAGTTTCAACAGATTGAATAGGAATCTGAGCAGGGTGGACAGGCGCATTTGGGACCACAGAATCGGGAAATTTTGGAGCTTCAGCACTGGATAGAGTATGGGTTGTATTTTCGTCGGCATCATACCTAGGTGAAACGCATGAAGTTTAGAAGTTGCCTAGTCAATTCTGGTAAACAAGAGCATCCTACAGATCCGCGAAAAGGTCTTCCTCAACATCCTCGGGTTCAGCCATGGCGATCCGATGACCAGAAAGGTAGAAAAGAGAAGCAAGAGGCTGTGCTGTGAGCGGAGGAAATGATTATAATCACAGTGACCAACTCCAAGAGGAGGTAAATCAGGTCAGTATCAACCAACTGATGGCGAGGCTCTAGCACCAGGGTATTACCTCCGGTCAAAATGGTCAGAGGAAATGAAAGAAGGTAAAATGGTAGAACGGAAGCAACCGGGGTAAGAGTGTAGTGCGCGAGAGAGAAAGGAAAAAGAGACTGAAAACAGGATGAAGGGAGAAGGAGAGAAGGAGGAGGAGGAGGAGGAGGAGGAGGAGGAGGAGGAGGAGGAAAGCAGCTGCACGGCGGAAGTTGAGGCGAGAACAACTGGGAGTGAGACTGCAAGTGACTTGACAGGCTGACTGGCCATGTCCGAAAGAATACGGTATCATATATGAAACCTGTCGGTACGGTACGGTACCCTACACTTGCTGACTGTAAGGAGACCTGCAAGTAGAAGATCATAGGAAGTGAACAGTAAGGCATGCATCTAGCTGTATAAGCATCCTGGAATCATCTGAGATATATATGTTTCTACCTAGATAGGTAGGGCTGATCTGGCTTAGAAGTAGGGACTGATGCCTACGGAGCACCTACGGAGTACATATCGCCTGTCTCCCAAGGTATGGTACATTCTGGTAAGTACCAATAGTAGGTGGGTAGGTATCATATGTAAGGGCCAGGTACTTACTACTACTCTCCATACCGCCGCTAGATAGGACTAGTCGTACGGAGTAGTCCATACACATTACCTTATCGAGAGATACCATGGCATGACAAGCCACCACTCTCAACTCCATTATTCTGCATTCTCCCCGCTCCAAAAGACTGATTCAATAAGAGGTTCGCCTCTATTCAAGTAGGGTACAAACAGGCCCTTGAGACTATTCACACGTGGTCGTTGTTGGGAACTACCGATCAAGTAGCTCCAGACGGAGCACCGAACCCACGTGCCACTTCTTCTCCTCCCCGCACTCGGGCTTCTGCTCTCTCCATGCTATTCGATCCGATGACCTGTTCGATTGATCCTATCGTTGCCTCCGCATTACCTTGACGCAATGGCTGCGAGGAAGAGCCAACAGGTGAGTTCTGACCCCAGTTTCCTCAAGCCTATATATTGTTCATTCGTAGGCAATCGACAGCTAATTAAATCTCTTGCCGACACCCTCAAGGAGATGGTCCAGGTTGGTTCGTACCTCTTCTTCCACCCAGTGATTTTGGGATCCAGATCCAGTGGCTGATATAGCTCCCCCACATCCCATTGACAGACCGTGCTGAGTATGTTTTGTCCTCAATGCGTTGATTTCTATTCGTGAACCCTTCAAGGCTCTTAACATCCTCTTGTCTCGAACTCCTCGCGCTAATTCCCCTGGAAGGCGGGTGAATTCGCCGTTTTGGAAGGGTAGATCGGTATCCCATAATCAAGTGGCTTCTGCACAACATGACCAAAATACGGTTGTTGGTGCCTCATACTCTCACGCTAACATCATGAAGTTAGTATATCCAGCACTTATCGGGTACTTTTTGAAATCGAGCTGGGTTGATCTAATTGACTGATCTGTGTGTACTTCCAATAGAGGGATCTCGCAGCAGCATGCGCGCCCGCGAACCCCACCTCGGTCATCGTCTACCAATACCCAACGCACATCTTTATCACCCCATCGATCAAGTGGATGGTCCACGTCCCCCCATACTTCATATTCCGATATCATGAACCGCGGGATTGAATCATGGGGTCGTGATCGGTTGGGAGAAGACGACGAGGATGAAGAGGAAGAGGAAGAGGACATTGTCTATGATGATGATGAGGACGAATTTGGACTCCCTAGTATTACCAGCATGCGGAAAAAACAGTCACAGAGTGTTGGCACTTCTCAGCCCAAGCCTGTTGACCCGGGTGGAGGGTTTGCTAGCAATGCCTCAACCCTCGGTGTTGGCCTGGGAAACAATCGGCAACGCGCAAATAGCTCGGATATTGCTGAAGAACGAGGTGTTCCTATGTACCCGACGGCTGGAACTGGAGAGGGCAAGATACTGCGACCTCAGTATAAAGAAATTTTGAAAGGTATGGATTACGCCTTCCAACGTTCGAAGATGCTGACCTCTTCCTTCGAGACCCTGCCAATGCCTTGAATCTCATAAACCACGCACCGCCTCCTAAAAATTCATCTCCCAAGGAGATGGACATATATTCCAGTCGCATCTCGCGAATCAACAAATTCAAACGTCTTCTACAAACAAGCACCGTTCCTCTGCTTGAACTGAGAAATCTTGCCTGGTCAGGGGTCCCTGATGAAGTTCGAGCAATGACCTGGCAATTGCTCCTCGGTTATCTCCCTACAAACAGTGAAAGGCGTATTCCAACGCTTGAAAGAAAGCGCAAGGAATATTTGGACGGGGTTCGACAAGCCTTTGAGCGTGGGAGTGCCACCAGTTCTGGAAACGCACCTTCGTCTGGCGCTGGACGCAGCAGAGGCCTGGACGAGGCGGTATGGCATCAGATCAGCATTGATGTCCCCCGGACTAGCCCTCATATTCAGCTCTACAGTTATGAGGCTACCCAGCGGTCCCTAGAGAAGATTCTTTATGTCTGGGCTATTCGGCATCCTGCCAGCGGATACGTGCAAGGTATCAATGACCTTGTAACACCCTTCTGGCAGGTATTCCTGGGCACTTACGTCACTGACCTCAATGTTGAGAGAGGTATGGATCCTGGCCAACTACCCAGGAGCGTGCTGGATGCTGTGGAAGCGGATACATTCTGGTGCCTCACCAAGTTACTTGACGGTATCCAAGACAATTATATCTATGCTCAACCGGGGATTCACAGACAAGTTAGGGCCCTACGCGAGTTGACAATGCGTATTGATTCTACGCTTGCTAAGCATCTGGAGCAAGAGGGAGTGGAGTTCATGCAGTTCAGTTTTCGATGGATGAACTGCCTCCTCATGCGGGAAATGAGTGTACAGAACACCATACGGATGTGGGACACATATATGGTAAGGAAAATCACACTTCTGTCCTGGCACTAGATAAGGGTATACTGATCAGTTACCAGGCAGAGGAGCAGGGTTTCTCGCGATTCCACTTGTATGTCTGTGCGGCCTTTCTCGTGAAATGGTCGGACCAGTTGGTCAAGATGGACTTCCAGGTGGGTATATTCCTGACTAGTTCTGGACACCGTATGGTATATGCTAAATGACAATAGGAGGTAATGATGTTTCTGCAAGCTCTTCCCACGAAGGATTGGACGGATAAGGATGTCGAACTTTTGCTAAGCGAAGCATTCATCTGGCAAAGTCTATTCCAGGACTCTCGGGCTCATCTCCGTCCGGCTGGAGACCGATCCCCAGAGAATGACCTGCAGTGACGACAGTCATGATTCATTAATAATAGCACCTGTTTCATTAGTATATGGCGTTCTAAACGGGAGGCATAGTCGGTCTTGAACCCCATGCTGCCAGCCTCAGCTGAAATGGAAGCCCTTCTGGTTGAAGGCCCACAATAACTTCAGGAAGTCGTTCTCATCACACATCCTTGCGCGTTTATCTGCGAGACCTGTATCATCCTCCAACACTTGCCGTACTTTCTCCCGGACGAGCTCTGCTACCTTTCCTCTCTTCTTACGACTGGGCCGACTCTTGAGAGCTTCTTGGATACGAGCGCTCGTCTGTTCCTTGAAAAAGTCGGGCACGTCATCATCATCATCCACCTCCATGCCCTCATCGGGCTCATCATCGCCCTCGTCTTCTTCATCAGCCTGTGCGGTGCCAATGTCCATTGCGTCAGGTTCGGTGTCATCTGCGGGGCCATCTTCAACTGGAACATCGTTCTGCGCACACCATGTTCGATAGTTGGCTTCTAACATGTCCATCACGGTAGACTTGCCAAGGAAACTCGACCGAATGGTTTTGTTCTTCCGGACAAACACGATTCGCAGGAGTCCATCCCACTCATCGTAGTTGATTTGTGGCCTTGGATTCTTGGGTACTAGACGAACAACGCTGGACTCGACCAGTGGAGGTGGCTTGAAATTGTTCTTTCCCACCTTCATGATGTGATCGATTTTGGCCCACATCTGGGCATTGACGGAGAGTCTGCTATAGAGTTTATCGCCGGGTTTCGCGAAGAGTCTCAGAGCAAACTCTCGCTGAAACATGAGGATACACACTCGGGGCGCTGGCGAGGTCGCAAGAAGTTTAAATGTGAGAGGTGAAGAAATCTAGCAGGGGGCGCATTAGGTTTCTCTCCGCCGCGAAGATATAGATAGATATAGAGCGTACCTGGTACGGAGTGTTGCTAATGCAGACGTCGAAATACGGGAGGTCTGTCTTGATCACGTCTCCAAGTATAACGTCGAGGCGTTTCTGGGCAGGGGTGCCCTGAACACGCTTAGTGACCTCAGCCGCCATTCGAGGATCGAGCTCCACGGCGATGACCTTTTTCGCCTTCTCGAGGATTTTCACGGTAAGGTTACCGGTACCGGGACCGATTTCCAGCACAACCTATACCAGTAGGGACCCCGCCGACCAGGTTAGGCAGGCTAGAAGGCAAGGCGAGGGGAGGGGAGACTCACGTCGCTCTGTTTCAGCTCGGCCTTGTCGACAATCCGCTGAGCCACGCCAGGGTTCTTGAGGATGTGCTGACCGAGATCGGTGTTCATCTTGAAGATGCTGTTGGCGGCCTTGGTCTTGGCCGCCGCATCGGCATAGGGACTCGCTTTCGAGGCGCTATTGCGCTTCTGCTGTTTGACCTTGGGCATCGTGGCGGGAGCGGTCGGAAGAACAAGTACGGGATCAGACCTGGCAAGTTCGACTACGACCGACAACGTCCTTCAGGGGGGAAAGGCAGGGAAAATCCGAGTGACGGCTTGGGCCCGCTTCAGGAAACGGGCAAAAAAAAGTGCGGAGAGTTGGTTTCTGTTCTGATAAGATTACCGGCCCGGAACTACGTTTCTGCGGGGGGCCCGGCGAGAGTCGCCTGTCGCCGCTGCCATCTGCGTCGTTCGCGACAGCTTCCCAGCTCCTCCCATTTCCCTCTCTACGGTACGCCTCGATCACCATGGCTTCCGGGCGGAAGGACTTTCTGAGCCAGCAGGCGCCTGAGAATTATGTCGCCGGTCTTGGTCGAGGTGCGACTGGGTTTACCACCCGTTCAGATCTAGGACCCGCGCGAGAAGGCCCCACGCCAGAACAGATTCAGGCCGCACTTGCAAAGCGAGCCCAGCTTCTTGGGGCGGCACCTCCCACGGCTTACGGCGCAGGGCGTGAGAAGGGTGGCAAGGATGAAAAGGCAGATGAAGAGGAGGATGACGATCGGTTCCAGGACCCGGACAATGAAGTCGGGCTGTTCGCATACGGGCAGTTCGACCAGGAAGATGACGAGGCCGACCGCATCTATAGAGAGGTGGATGAAAAAATGGACAAGCGCCGCAAGATGAGAAGGTTAGTACCCCCCCGCCCTTGTCTCCCCTCCTTTGTTTCTATGAAGCGATTTGTTCATCCGCTTCGTATCCGGTCGTTCTGGACAGATTACCGACGTAATTTCTCCATCACTCACAGGGAAGCCCGCGAACGGCAAGAACGAGAAGATTACGAGCGCAAAAACCCCAAGATCCAGCAGCAATTCGCCGACTTGAAACGATCCTTGGCCTCGGTCTCCGAGGATGACTGGGCTAACCTCCCGGAGGTGGGAGACCTTACAGGCAAGAACCGACGGGCAAAGCAAAACCTTCGCCAGCGATTTTACGCAGTACCGGACAGTGTGATTGCCAGCGCAAGAGACTCAACCCAGTTTGAAACCACGATTGCAGATGACGGTGCCCAAACCGCTGTCGACGGAGGGGAGGGAGCGGATGGAACAATCACCAACTTTGCCGATATCAGTGCTGCCCGCGATAAGGTTCTTAAAGTTAGACTTGACCAGGCGGCGATGGGATCGTCTGGGGATTCCGCGTCTGGGAGTGCTACCAACATTGATCCCAAGGGGTATCTTACGAGCCTTACCCAGTCGGAGCTTAAGGCTGGAGAGGTAGAGATTGGAGACATCAAGCGCGTCCGGGTTCTGTTAGAGTCTGTGACGAAAACGAATCCAAAACACGCCCCTGGGTGGATTGCGCTTGCGCGTCTAGAAGAATTAGCCGGTAAAATCGTGACCGCTAGGAATGTAATCGCCAAGGGTTGCGAGTTGTGCCCGAAGAGTGAGGATGCCTGGCTCGAAAATATCCGGCTTAACGAGGGCCACAATGCCAAGGTTATCGCCGCCAATGCCATTAAAAACAATGACCGGTCTACGAGGCTCTGGATTGAAGCGATGAGGTTAGAATCGGAACCTCGAGCCAGAAAAAACGTTCTCAGACAGGCTATTCTTCACATTCCTCAGTCCGTCACTATCTGGAAAGAGGCCGTCAATTTGGAGGACGACCCTGCGGATGCACGCCTGCTCCTGGCAAAGGCAGTCGAGATGATCCCCCTATCGGTCGAGCTCTGGTTGGCTCTGGCGCGCCTAGAGTCTCCTGAGAACGCTCAGAAGGTTCTTAATGCTGCCCGAAAAGCCGTTCCCACCAGTCATGAAGTCTGGGTTGCAGCTGCACGACTACAAGAGCAGATGGGTACTTTCGAGAAGGTCAATGTGATGAAGAGAGCAGTCCAATCCCTCGCGCGCGAGAATGCTATGCTTAAGAGGGAAGAGTGGATAGCCGAGGCAGAAAAGTGTGAAGAAGAGGGTGCTATCCTTACTTGTAGTGCAATCATTCGCGAGACTCTTGGATGGGGCTTGGACGAGGACGATGATCGCAAGGATATCTGGATGGATGATGCGAAGGCCAGCATTGCTAGAGGCAAGTATGAGACTGCGAGAGCGATCTATGCCTATGCACTGCGTGTTTTCGTTAACCGTCGGTCAATCTGGCTCGCGGCGGCTGAACTGGAGCGTAACCATGGGGGCAAAGAAGCGCTCTGGCAAGTGCTCGCAAAGGCCGTGGAAGCTTGCCCGCAAAGTGAAGAACTATGGTTGCAGCTCGCCAAAGAGAAATGGCAGTCCGGGGAAATTGATGATGCCCGGAGAGTGCTCGGTCGGGCCTTCAACCAGAACCCTAACAACGAGGATATTTGGCTGGCCGCTGTCAAGCTGGAAGCCGATGCGGACCAGACGGACCAGGCCAGAGAGCTTCTCGCAACTGCTCGGCGCGAAGCAGGAACCGATCGGGTGTGGATTAAGAGCGTCGCGTTTGAGCGCCAACTCGGCAACGTTGACGAGGCGCTCGATCTCGTCAATCAAGGGCTACAGCTCTATCCCAAAGCCGATAAGCTCTGGATGATGAAGGGGCAAATCTACGAAGTCCAGAGGAAGTACCCGCAGGCTCGGGAGGCCTACGGAACTGGAACCAGAGCTTGCACCAAGTCCGTTCCACTATGGCTCCTGGCTTCGAGGCTGGAAGAAAAGGCCGGCGCGGTTGTCAAAGCTCGCTCCGTGTTGGACCGAGCCCGACTCGCGGTGCCCAAGAGCCCGGAGCTGTGGACCGAAAGCGTGCGCGTGGAACGCCGTGCGAACAACATTGCCCAAGCCAAGGTCCTGATGGCCCGGGCTCTGCAAGAAGTTCCCACCTCCGGGTTATTGTGGAGTGAAAGCATTTGGCACCTGGAGCCACGAGCGCAACGGAAGGCCCGGAGCTTGGAAGCGATCAAGAAGGCCGACAACGATCCCGTGCTCTTCATCACTGTCGCACGAATCTTCTGGGGCGAGCGCCGATTGGAAAAAGCACTCACCTGGTTCGAGAAAGCCATTGTTTCGAATAGCGACTTGGGCGACGGATGGGCTTGGTACTACAAGTTCTTGTTGCAGCATGGCACAGAGGTATGTTCGAAGTCCTTCCACCCATTTTTATAAGTTCATATCCGCGAGCACAACGACTGATGGTTGATCCTACGCAGGAAAAACGCGCCGACGTGGTGGCCAAGTGCATTTCGACCGAACCCAAACATGGCGAGATATGGCAATCGGTAGCTAAAGACCCGGCTAACGGGCGCAAGTCGACCGAAGAGATACTCAAGATGGTTGCAGACCGTCTGACCTGATGGAGAAAGGAGGTCGCGTCGCTTTTTCGACGTCACGCACTTTCTTACGACATCCGGTCTCCCGAATTCTGGGTTCGGCGTTCGGGCGAAGTAGAGGATTAGCGGCATTATACAATCGGCACCCGGAATGCATACAGTCAATAGGCCTTCACCTTCGCCTTGGCATGAAGCGGTTCACAGATTACCATTTGAATTGGTCCTGCAAGGTTTGAGGGTCTTCTCTCTCAGCATGTATCTATCATGATCAGCCCCTCCAACGGTCCACCAAGGATATGCCAAGAATGGAAAAAGTAATGTATAGTACATAGCACAACGAGAATCTCATCGTCCCCCGATCAAAACGAGCCACCGAGTAAATAAATCGCTGGCGCTTACTCATTTGAGATAATATATAGATCGCAAAGATTGCGTGGGTCACCCTCGCTCCCGTATTCTGGTTATATTGTCCTCCAGTAGATAGCCCAGAGAACCGTCCGTTAATCCAATCGAGCCATGGGTATCCGTAGAATTTGTTCGGCTTGTGTTCTTTTTGGAAATTGGTGTCGTCGTTCTCTTCCACTAGGGGTTCTCCCTACCTCCACATATCAATCCTGGGCGTTAGGAATCCCATACCACTGGGTGCCTTGAATGAATTGTAAAGCGTCAGCTCCGGGCGTGTCCATCACGCCTAGGGAGCTCATAAGAGAATGGCCACGTATGCGACCGCCAGGAAAAATGCGAACGATAAGGGGAATATGATCGGACAGAAAGCAAATAAGGACAAGGTAGGGGGAAGGAACTTCCAAAGAAAAAGAAGCAAAAAAAAAACAGACAATCAACTCTTCGAACTCCACGCCAGATGCAAAATGACGATGTCACGCCGATGATGGCTTTCCCGATTACCCCCCAAGACGCCTGCTCACCTTCTCCACCACACCGGAATGTTGCAATCTCTGGCCCTATTCGGGTCAAGAAACGTGTTATCGGAATATAGGGAAGGGGAACGTAAACAACAGGAGAAGGACATATGCTTGCAAATATAAAAGCCAACCAGGGCCGCAGAAGAGCGGGAAATGCTCATGAGGCCATGGACAGGCACTCATCCAACAAGGCACCCAGTTGCTCTCGATCGGTGACTGCACCCCCTTCCCAGTCCAGTTCTGTCTCGTCCACTTCCATTTCGTCCACAAATCTGTCGGGCTTCGCCCCAGCGTGCGTGATCTCCACCACCTCGTCAATGCGGTCTTGCTTGTCTGTTTCTAACTCATCCTCAAGATACCCACCCATGATTTGATCAACAAGTAAGGGCATATGACTGAGAACTCCGCCGCCGAGCTCCAAAGATAATCGAAGGTCCCGAACACCCAAGGGTTTCCGAGTGCTTGCCTCCTTGGCCTCGACAGGGAGCAGACCGGTCGCGCTATCTTTGACAATTTCTCCTCGCGTGAATGCCAGTTCTTCACTTTCGAGTTGTTGCCGATACTTTCGCATCATCATGCCGTTGATGGTTCCCGAGGGGCCATTCGACCTGGTCCGGGAGAACACCACGGACAGAACTTCTTTCACAAAGGTCTCGGTTGCAATTGCCATGAATTCGGCACAAGGAAGGCTTGCGCCGCTAACAATGGACTCCTCGTAACAAATGGGAACCATGCGTGCGTGTATTGATTCGGCATCCGGGAACTCACCGGTCTCCGATGCCAGGGGTTGCGCATAACGTTTCCGGATCTCCAATTCCCAGTCTACCGTAAACCCAGATGGTAAGCGTCATTCAATGGGGGATAAACGAAAAGAGGAGAATGCCAGGCATGGGCCTACTTGTCTTATTCAACCCGCCTGCACTGGCTGGCACCTGACTGGGCAACTTGATCTGTTTTGCCAGATTGTATTCCTCCAATTCATTGGGCGCAAGCTCGTTGGGGTCACGCTGGTCAGAAGTGCGCTGTTAGCCTTGCCTGCACAACCAAAGGGAGTGGTCGCATCCCGGTAGCAGTATATAGCATACCTCTGGAATGGCCTTGATTCTTCGACGATCCCTGGGAGGGAGTTGCATAACCTCCGTCTTGAGCCTTTGTTCTGCTGCATCGCCCGAGGTTGGCTTTGACACCACCGACGGCTTATCGTTCGCCGACACCCAACTTGCGACCCCATGATCCGGAAGATCCCTCGTAAGGTTCCCGATGATCGCGCATATGAAATTGTTATGCAGATGCTCGGTTTTCTGATCAGCGCATATTATATGATCGACCCGCGACGATAGTTCGCCCTGGTTCAGTTGTCCTGTCGTTAGGGAAGGGTATCAGCGTACGAGTCAGGTCAAGTAGAAGGAAGCCGGGGCTTGTAAGATGGGCCGAGATAGCAATCGAACAGGAATATAGCCCCCAGGTTAATCCGAAAAGCATGCGTACCTAACAGGAAGAGGGTGGTAGCTTCTTTATACTCGGCCCAGTTGTCGCCGATGGCGGCCTTCAGTTCTGTGTAGATGGGCTCGAGATCCAGGCGCGGCACGGAAATGAGCGCCTTGGTAGACTTCTGGGTTGGCGGAGCACTTGGGGCTGTGCTTTTGGACGAGGCTATAGCGGTCGACGCCGAGTCTGTCCGACTCAGAGCCGCCGGATCGATCTGCATGGTTGCGAGGCTCGCGGGAGCGCGACGGGCTGCGCGAAGCCGGGAGTGGGGAGAACTAGGCCTTCATGAAGCGCGAGTCATGCCAATCCAAGGAGCGAGACGGTCGGGGCAGGCGTGGCAGACGATGGGGAGCAGACGAGAAGGAGATCAATGCGCGATGGGGGACGCGGCGGATGGGATGGGCGGCGGTGGAGAAGGAAAAGGAAGGAGAAGGAGAGAAGGAGGGAGTGGTGGTTGGAAGTCGTGGTCGAATGAATCCCTCAATCCGTCCATCAAGTCATCACCCACGACGTCGACTCGACCGACGGCAATCCCCGCCATCTGCTTGCTCGCTTCGGTTTCCGCCCCCCTCTGGCTGCTTTCCTCCCCGTCTCTCTCGCCTTCATTCTTTTCTACGTGTTCTAGGCTACCGGCTACGACAATAAATCTCCCCGCCTCTTGGACCACTCCAGTTCTCAGCCTGGGTCGGACAAGAGCTCCGCTCTATCAAGACTATCAAGAACCACCATAGTACTTGAAATAATCTACAGGTAAGTTAATTGTTACAGGCAAACCCCCCCCCACGGGGGCAACCGCTAGGAATGCAGCTTCACGGCATCCTCATCCAGAACTCCAAAGAGTCGGCCGATCTCGCTGATGATCGCTTCAATCTCGACCGATAATTGCCCCGTCACCAGAACTGAATCACGCCTGCAGTTAGCCATGCCTTATCGCATCAACCAAACCAAGGGGGTTATAGCATACTATATGCATAAAGCAGGGCATAGTCCTCGTCCGTCGACGGCCGGGACACCTTGGGATCCTTGCGATAGTGGAAGAGCCGGGCGAGAAGCCGGTCCCGGGCATGCTCCACGCTGGGAAGAACGTCGCTCAGCGGATACTCCAGCTTCATTGAGGAGGCCATGACTGTTCCCCCGCGTCAGCGGCGTACAGTCAATTGAATCATGCAGATTGGAATCTCACCAGATAACAGGTGGCTGATACGGGAAGATAGCTGCTGTCTTTCTTTTACCGTGTATCGAAGGATAGCAAGTTCTCCTTCGGACGCGGTCATATTCTTGACTAGCTCCAGGTTGATGGCAACGAAAGCATCCACCATGCTCCTGGTGCGACGCAGGATGTTACCGTAGCTGGCATCGGGAAACTCACTTTTTAGCTCGAACTCAGACCGCGCAGATGCTTGGAGGGACTCCAGATGCGACAGGAATCGCTCAACCTCCAACTTCTCCCGGGGGCTCATGAAGCCTGCAGACTCCTTGGGGAAAGACATCGTGGACAGGGGACCGCGCTTCCAGATCAAACTCATCCGGAGCCACAACAGGCTCAACCCGTCTTTCAGTCTTTCCCTGGCGCTGATCGGCCAGATGACTCGCGTGATAATGATGCCCCAAACACAGCCGGACAAGACAGCAGCCACTCGATGAAGGGCGATCTCAGTAATTATTGGACTATCGCCTCCTTCGTCTTGGTCGTCCCTGCCTTCCTTCTGGGTAAGTGAGTAGGCGTACAGCACCGAAAGGTTGTATGTGAGCATGATGAACCGGCCCATTGGGCCTTGGCCTCGGACAATAATAAGGTAGAAATTCCAAGTCGCCATGAGCAAGCCCAGGAATGCGAGAGCGAACACGTTTCCTGCGCTCATGTACCACGAGAGGATGGCACAGATGGCCCCCAAACAGGTACCGAGGAACCGAGCATAACCGGTAGTGTTTGAGGCCCCAATAGTCATGGAACAGACCAACATGTAGGATAAAAGCCCCCATTCACCTCGCCAATGGGAATAAAAGGGTCTTGTTGATTGGAGAAATGAGGGCAGGGCGTATATCGCAGCGCCGGCCCCAACTTTGACCGCGAACTTGGTATCGTCGCGGCGGAAAACCCCGAGTGACCTCCAAATACGATAGCCCAGCCGCTGTTCAGGGGTGTCTCCTCCGATCTTGGTCAGAGAAGGGCTGTTATGTGACTCCGGCGGGTTGGGCATATCCCGCTGGGATACTGTGCCACTGGGCTCAGGTAACATCTGCTCCGTGTTTGGGGCAATCCCCTTCCCTGTTTCAACACCTCCCCAGCGCCAAAACTTAAGCCAGCTCCAGGACCTTCCAGTCGGTTTTTCCTCGCTTTCAAGTTGTAGTTCATCCAATATCATCAAAAGCTCTTTCAGCTGCTCACCAAATTCGAGCAAGGAGAAACTGAAGTGTCCACAGCTAGCAGACACCTCCTCAAGATCAGCTTCAACTTCCAATGTTTGCACCCCTATAACCTCACGTTGTCGATATATAGTATTGAGCGCTTCTTCGCGGGAATTCCGATATAGCTCAAGCGCCCGATCAAGACTGGTGCGATATCTACTGTTGACGGAGACCCTGAGATCAGGCGCAGGCTTGAAAGGGATATCTCTGAATATTTCTTTCAGTGTGAAAGCAAGCGAGCGCTGCAGACCATTAGCGTTGATCTCTCAAGTTGGGCTTCCTCCTTAATTCACTCACCATAGACGGACCTAGATGACTGATAAAGAGTGCAAAGATATCTGCCGGGTGAAGAGAATGCTCAGCCGTCATTTCGGTGCCATCTGCCAGGCCAATGTTGGTAGTTTCGAGCCTTTCCTCTTGGTCTGGTTGCTCATCTATCCGTCCCAAGAACGGGACGTCTTCATGTAGTGACCAAGGGCTCGGCAACGGCACAGCGGCAGGTTCCGAGCCATGGCTTTGTAATTGGGCAAGCTTTGTCTGTTTAAGTAGCTGAAATTGCAAGTGAGCAGCACTGCGCAACCCTCCCATATTATGAGTAATGTCTTGCACCCAGCGAGCCAGCTTCTTCTCCAGCCTATATTCTTTTTCCGTGCCTGCCACAAAATGCTCGAGCTTGGCTTCTCTCACAAGTTTATCCAGCTGCCCGTATGCTTTCTTATGGCGCGCAGCCGTATTGATGAACTCGGTGGTCTGGAGTTCCTCTTCGGAGCCACTGAGAAAGCTTTCGGTGATCAGAGCCAACATGGTCGCCAAGCTTTCGGTGACAGTGGTCAGGTTCGTTCGAAGCTGCTTGCGCGCAGAGATAGGGAAAATCAGGAAAGACACGGCCATGGTAATGGTGACACCCATAACGACCATTTTCAAGACCTGGGAGATTTTCGCGAACGACAGATCCCCACTTTGCACTGCGCCCTCCTTCGTCAAGACCGTGATCGTCGCCAGTGAAGCCAAGGAGCATGCAACATTAACAAGCGGGTCGCCGAGTCTCTGCTTCGTCCATCCAATGAACCCTAGCCCACCACCACAGAACACAATGAGCACAAGGGCATGCCCCACAGGGAGCATATCTAAGGTATCCTGGAAGAACATCGAGACACACATGCTCGTGACGGAGATGAAGGCCGCATAGAGGAAAGCGAGGAGAGCACAAATCAAAGCTTTGTACATGCTGCCCTGCGATCTCGCTGGATGAAAGTAGACCGTGACAGTAGCAACCATATGCTTGCCATCTTGGTGGCCCAGAAACGACGCAATGGCAGGGACAAAGGTTGCGAGGGAGCCGAGTAGGTAAGCTAAACTGCACTTCAAGACGCCTATTCCTAGCTCCGACGAGAGAGACTGGTGCATCCAAGGCCATGTATTTTTGGCTCGAAACCAGAGCCATGATGGAAGGGAGTTGGGGGCCCTCTCGACTTCCCCAGTGAGCAGGGCGCGTCGCTCGTCGTCATCACTATTCTCACGTGGGTCGGGATATGGGATTCGTAGATTCACGAGACCTTTAAGTCGCTGGCCCGTTCTCGGGAGGACGAAAGTTGCGTACCGTAACTGCGACGAAGAGAAAGAGCATCAGCAACATTCCGGCCGGGAAGAGGTTCCTCTATCAGTACTTATCCGGACTGTTCCGGGGCTGAAGGGAAGGGAGGGAGGGGGGGGTCTCATTGGCACGTTGTAAGGGTTCAGGCAAGGGAGGAAGAGCAACACTAGGCCAGGGACCTATCTAGATACCTAGGTAGATAGATAGATATGCTTACCTTCTTCGGGCGCAAAAAGCGCCGGGAACGGCTGCTCGACGAGTCCCCCGATAGAGACATGTTGTCACCTCATTTTCCCTCCCGGTCTCCTCGCGATGGTCTAGGAGTCGTCCTTGTGGGTGGAAGGTCAGTCAGTCGTCAGCCATAACAAAGGCTGTGGGACTAAGAACACGAACCAGAACTTGTTCCACTTCCACTAGATAGATATGATATGATCTTGAGCGCCGGTGGAGAGCTTGAAAGGTCTGGTGACCAATACGAGTGGATTCTCCAACACCACGCACGGGACACGCACGCGCCATCACATCACCTAATCTATATCTAGAATCTACATAGTATGCTTTACCTACTATTGAGTACGGAGTGCTGGAAAGTGATGTACAACCGAACCCGACAAACTCAGAAGAAATTCAGAAAGCAGTACGCTATGGATGGACCAGCTTTGAACATACTATCTCCGTCCTAGTTGAGCCCTTCCATCTTCCACACTTTGACTGCCGCATCAGCACCAGCTGAGGCAATCTTGGATCCGCCGGCTATCCAGGCCACGCTGTTCACGCCTTCTTTGTGTGCATTCGATACCTGCAGCCAGTCCCCTGGGTTAATCAAGCTCCATACGAAGATATTGGTATCCAGTGACCCGCTGGTCAGGTGGGCGTTGTCTTCGTTCCAGGCAAGTGAGGTAATGCGGGAGGTGTGGGCGGTCCATCGGTCGGTGACTAGGCTGCCATCGGCGACCTTGTACACCAACACACGACCCCGGGAGTCGCCTACCGCCAGGTAAAAACCATCGGAGGAGAAAGTCAAGGCAGACACCGCATTCCGCGTAGCCTTGATGTCCGCCTTCGGGGAGAGGCTCGACCCCGAAATGTCCAAGATCTGAACAGACGAATCTTCCCCCCCAACAGCTGCAAGGTTGGCATGGGCTGCAACCGCGGTGACCGGGAATTTGGGCTTGAAGTCGCCAGTCTTTTGTCCGTCTCTGTAGATCTCAACGCTCTCCGACGTTCCCACCAACACCAAGTCATTCGCGACTTCGACACCCTTCGGCTGTCCCGGCAGTTTGGAGGAGATTCCGGTATACGTCTTCGCGCCAATGTCCACGGATCGGATAGTGTCATCCCAGGCGACACTGTAGATTCTACCGTTCCCTTCTTGGGTGGGCGTGAGCCCTACAATATATGTAGTGTGGCCGTCGCCTTCCACTTCCTCCGCAGCCCCCGTTGGAACATCCCAGCTGCAGACCCGGCCATCAAAGCTCCCGGACCACAAAGTTTCAGTAACACTGCCAGAGCGAGACTGGGTCAAAGAAGTGATACTCTTCTGGTGTCCCTGGATGACCTGTCTGGGCTTGGGGGTGCCTTCGACTAGGTAGTTAAGGTCGCCGCTCAACGAAAGACTGATCACCAGGCCGTCGCTTCTGCCCAGAGGCCAGACCACTCCGACCTGCTGGTCTCTAATATTCGCAGCCCCTTCATCTCCCAAATCCCAACTCTGGGTGACCTTGCCCACTTCCACGTCCCATATCTTAACGGTTCTGTCTGCACTAGCCGTAGCGAATTTCCGCGAGTCTTTGGACCAGGAAACGCCGAAGATACTGCCGTTGTGCTCACCTTCGCCGATCTGGCCTCTGGTTTCTCCCGTCTTGCCATCATACAACCAGATTTTGCGATCCGCGCCAACACTGACCAAAGTGGAGCCATCTGGGCTGAAGCCGACGCCGTAGATATAGTTGGTGTGCTTATCACGAATGCCGGTGTTGAACTTGAACGGCGCGCCGTGGTAGAAGACTAGGTTCTTGTCGTCGCCGGCGGCCGCGGCCCGCAGAGGTCTCTGCTGCCTGATGGAAACGGAATTGATTTGTTGTGTGTGGCCATAAATCTCCCCGACCGTGTTACCGCTGTCCCAGGTGATGCAGTGCCCGTATCGTTGTTTTCCATCACCAACGGCAATGATGCGCTGAGAATCACCGTCCCATGCAAGATCATTGATCCGGCCATTCACGATGCTGTATTCGCCCTTGGTGAGACCTTCGCCCACACAGTCCCAGACTCTTACTATACCGCTAGCATCACCACTAGCAACATAAAAGCCCGAAGGTGAGAAGCGGGCCACTGTGGTCTGCGTCTTATGCTCGGTATACTGCCGGGCGATGGCAGGGTTGTCGATTGAGCGGAGAAAGATCGATTTATTTGCCTGTACATTGCATGGGATGCCGATAAACACGGATTAGCCTTCTACGTCTTCGCATTAGGGCGGGGAAGGGCCCAATATTGTACCGCGTATGCGAGCCGTTCACCTTTGGCGTCTGAGGAGAGTTGGGTAGGCTGTCCCCTGGTGGTGGAGGGGCTGGCGGCCCAGATGGACTCTACAGGTGGCCAGTTAGCATGGATCATTTGGGAATCAGCGGGAGAAGTCGCGGGACTGTACCATTTACAATAGACATGGCTGGTTGGTTCTATATGCAATGTCCGTTCGCTAAGCAGAGAAACAGAAAAACTTCAACCAAAGCGAAAGCGAGGGGAGGGAGAGAACAGGGCAAGGCAGCAGCCGGCCGATGTTTGGGGCTGTTGACGTACCTATGGGTGGGGGAGGGCACGGATGCTGCCGTGGTTGACCCAGCCAGCGCTTATCAGGTCCGGATTAGATGCAAAGCCCAACTGCTGTTGCGCTGTCGGCGCACTGTAGATACGATGTGGATAGGATTGGATTGGAATGATAACAGTGGTGGTAATAGTAATCGTAGTTATACATACTCCATCCCGTCAAGATCATCTGGCTAACAGAAAAGACAAGAACAAGGCACCAGGTGAATCTGAAAGCTGGGGGTAAAACATATAAAAGCAAACCGAGTCCAGTCCATGACCGAAACTAATGTTATACAGGGAACTCTATTCAATAACCACCTCCTCCCTCCATCCTGGCCTTTGCCTCGGCCGCCAGAATTTCCGGGTGTCGGTGAACACTGGGCATGAGACCAAGGCCAATCGCCCTCCGGATGGCCTTGGAAATTTTGCGCTGGTTGACCGGTCGCAGACCAGTGGTGTTTCTGTTCTTTATCCGTCCCATCGAAGTGACGTATTCCGACATGATGGAGAAGTTCTGTGGAGCATAAATCGCAAATGATCAGCAACCATTGGGGTATATGATTTTTTGCCAGGGCTATAGTGCGTCAACACACCTTATACAGATGTAGAGGGTTCAGATTCAGAGCATCAAACGCATCAGTAGATGGGCTGTTGCGCTTCTTCCATTTCTTCATCTCTGTCGGGCTAAGATCATGAGGGGAGTAGACATCACCCGCGCTCCAGTCACGCGTCTGAAACTTCTCCAGGGCCCTGCCTTCATTCTGAGCCCTCTGATCCTCTAGGAATTGTTGACGGGACGGTTTACGGCGGTTGTGGTACATTTTATTCGCTGTATCGAAGTCACAGTCAGCGAACAGTCAATCGAAGGAGACAAGGAGGCGAAAGCCCCAGCCCACATCAACCCTCGATGATAAATCGAGAGAATAGAGTGGAAAGGGCCATCACATCACCTACTCTGAGGTCGAAGTCCCCGTCGAGGCGCAGGGGCGTTCGGAGCAACCGTCGAATTCCAGCGACAAGCAGCGGTAGCAACAGCGGACACCGACCCAAGTGTCGAGCCAACGGTGCGCAAAGGCGACCACGAGAAGAGATGGAGTGCCATAATGGGTGAAGGATCTGGCCAAGAGGGAGGAGGAGAGGGGGAGGAAAGTCGTGGATGAAGCCGAGCCGGCGATGCGGTCGATTTCTTTTTCGGCACGCGCCAAGAGCCGCCTTGGAACTTCCAACTTCCGCCCGCAACTCCGTCTGCTCCATGATCCATTCCTCGATCCCTCTTTCTCTCCCCTCGGTGACGTGCCGTCAATTGGGTTGACTTCCCTTTCCTCCCTACGTCTCAGCTGAGTGGGAACCAAACAAACCTCTCCACCAACAGTGGCTTCTCACCTCCTCAGATCGTGTCTGCCAACAATGCAATCCCACCTGACCAGGAGGGTCTTCCGGGCCATCCTGAATAACGAGCCTCTTCCCTCTTCGCGCTGTCACTATCGCTTCCTGCATTCCGCCCGTAGCCATCGATCCCGCAAGCTAGGGGCCCTCTGTCCGTACCATATCCAGCGTCGCGGGCTTTTCGCCTTTAACGCGGTCCCGAATGCTGGTCCTCAAACTGCAATCCTGCCGTCCGAAACCGGCTTGAAGCCAATGAGAGACTTGTTGAGGTCACTGAGTGACCAAAGCAGAGGCCCTGCCAATGGAATCCTGGCAAAAGCTTTCCAGGACTTCATCGTTGCACGTGCGGAGGCCCCCGGGGTCATTACGAGCTTCCATGCGAAGTTGCTGGTCACTACTTGGAAATACCTCCGAGCTCGCGAGGAAGAGTTGGAACCCGAGGAGTGGCAGAAGGTCTTTTCAACTGAGAATCTCGAGAACGTTCTCTACGTCCTGTCGGAAGCGAAATGTCTGCCCGAGTCGCACGAGATCGTGCGAAAAGTGGCCCGCCTGGCTTTTTTGGAGCTCTGTGACGATCATGGATTTGGGCACAACCACATCAGCCGGTCTGCACTTCTTTCTTATATCCACATTCAGGCAATGCATGGAAATCCGGATGAAGCCCGCCATGTGGTCGAGAATTTCTGGAGTAGACTGAGCAAGACCAGCCCTTCCCCTTGGCTTACCGTCATGAGAGGGTTTGCCATTATCAATGATAGGTCTGAACTCAGACGCACTACAGAAAAACTTCATGAACATGGCATTGAGTTTGACCAACATGCCCATGAAGAATTGGTCAACATCCTTGTTGAACAAGACCTGTTAGTAGCCGTGGAAACAGTCTATGAGTGTCTTTCGTCTTCTGGGCAAGAGCCCTCTGCCAAGGCAAAAGAAACTGTGATCCGATACGCCATCCTGAATGGTGAGATAGCTTGGGCAGCATCTATCTATGAATCCCTTTTGCAGTCCCAGGTTACTGAGACCATAGGTATCACGCTGCTTTGGGAAGCGGTCCAAACTAATAGTGCTGCTGCCGTCCTGGAGAAGGCCAAAATAGTAACAGCTGGAAATCAAGATGCAAGAGATTCACTGAACATTGCGTGTGTAAACGACCTGATCGAGTACGCAAATTCCGTGAAGAATCCTGAATTGGCCGCCGATCTTGCTTCTCTAGCTACCCAGTGGGGCCTGCAGCCGGATATGCACACGCAGCTATTGCGACTGGAATCCTACATTCAGGCGGGCGATGTGAAGACGGCATTGAGTTTCATGGAAGATATGCAGGACCCAGAGACGATAATGCTTGAGAACATGCCGTTGATGAACAAGTTGATTACAGTGCTCTGCTTGTCAAGTCAGGAGGATGCCGTGATGGATAAAGTAACCTCTCTTCTTGATCCTTTATTCGAAAATAGCGTTCGGTTGGAAGCGGACACCTTGGCAGCGTTGACGCACATGCTATTATACCGTCATGACTGGGAGGGCGTCTCCGAGCTACTTCGGCCCCGTCTAGGCTCCTACGACTCGGAAGAAAGGACAAAGATCCGCAATGCTCTTACCAATTTCATAGCTGATCTGAACCAAGAGAGCGACAACGTTTGGGAAATGTACAATCTGCTACAACTCGCTTTCCCCGAAGCCGGGGTGAGCCTGCGAACTGAGATCATGACATCGTTCTTCAAGCGGAACCGGAGTGACTTGGCCTTCTTAGTTTTCGGACACATGCGACAGGCGGAGGATTTCGCACGACGGCCGAAGCCCGACACGTATGCCCGGTGTTTCCAGGGCCTGGCCCGGACCCAGGATGCCAAGAACGTAGAGCTAGTTCACAACATGCTCAAGCTGGATGTGGAGGTTGATCTCAACACGCGCTTGCTGAACGGGCTCATGCTCGCGTATGCAGCCTGCGATATGCCGGAGAAAGCCTTGGACGTCTTCCGCGACATTCTCCAATCGGACGAAGGACCGTCGCAGAAAACCATTGCCATTTTCTTCAAGATGTGCGAGAAACACCACAACGGGGTCCAGGAGGCGATAAGGATGATGAGCAAGGTCAAGCGTCTGGAGATCAGCGTCGATCGTCAGTTATACATGGCGTATGTCGAGGCTCTGGCTGCGCAGTGCGAGTTTGGCCTCGCCACTGAAGCGCTGGACAAGATGTATAGCGAAACCGGCTATCAAGTCACCCGCAACTCGTACGCCCCCTCGTCCTGTCACCCACCCACATGTTATACATTGCTAACATAGTCAACTAGTATCGGGTTACTCTACAACGCTATCCCCTACCAATACTGGAAAGACGAAGTTGAAAAATGGGCCAAGGCCACCTACCCGGAGCAGTGGGCACAACTGGAACAGATCGAACGCACCGAATTCGAAGAGGGGCCGAAATTCAACATCAAAGATAACGAAGTCATTGTCTAATAGACAGTCAGTCCGTCAATCTACACCAAAGAACGGGAGGAACCCCAGGTACTTGTACTTAACCTACCTTGTTGTACCAATTAGGATATACTTCCCGAAGCCAAACATCTATTTCAACATGTACACTTTTGCTGCTTCAACAAACGTAGCATGCATGCCGAAACCACATGCTCTAGCAAATCAATATGTCCTTCTATTATCTTTACAGACTACGGTTCTAATGCCGTTGGATATCGGGGGCAATACCACCGGCTTAGCGAAACTGGGATAAACATATCAGATTAGTTGTGGCAGATTGATAGATAGTAGATAGATAGATAGAGCTTGCCACGTAGTCATGTTTGGCCAATGATGGAGGAGCTTGTACTATGCAAAGTTGACGCGGACGTAGTGGGCGAGGAAACTTATTGTCTTTCCTGCCGGCAGAGTCTCGATCACAGGTTGACAAGCTACGGAAGATTCACAACAGTGAAGCCAGGCAGATTCTATTTGGAATTGGATGTAAAGCAGACGCGAACTAGTCAGATCTCTCGGGCCAAAAGAGAAAAGAAAATGCTGTATTAGGTCTTTAGTAGTCATGTCTTTTCTGTATCTCATGCAATGGACATCGATCGTAATTAATGTATCCGTAACACTGCGTATGTGCAGTCGGTATTACCCGGAAAATGCATATCTTGAGAAATGATGAAAACAGGTGTATCCATCTAAGAGTCGTGACTCGCCTCGAGTTGCGCAAGTCGCTTGGTCATGCTAGAGTCGACGTTAGAGGAGGCACGACAACAATGCAGCCGGGAGTAAAACCACTTACAAGTTGAAGAAGGAGAATTGGCTGGGGCTGCTACCATACTGATACACAAACCGGCTCGCAAGATAGCTGCCAAAGATGGCTCGCAGATAGTTCTCGGGCACCTATTACATTGTTAGCATCATACCGATAACGAAAATCAAACTGCAAATACTGACCCGCTGCAGAATGGTGTCAAGGCCAATCTTTTCCAGAAGGAGTTTCGGCAGAGCATCATGGAGTACTGAGCGACGAAGCTCAACGTTATCCCACAGCTCGGTCTTCTGAAGCTCCTCATCCAATTTGGTGATAGCAACACTTAGACGGTCGCTGAGAACGCTGCGGAGCAGCCCTGTTTGCTCATGTTCACGCCAGATGGCTTCAAATTCCAGAGTAGCATTATGCTTGATGACCTCTTGCACCTGCTTGACATATTCACCATAAAATGTCGGAACAGTGCCATCCTCACGGATGCACATGTTTTCCACGAACTCCTCGTCATTGAAAGACAGGGAAGCCAGAACTTCCAACGACGAAGACGTCACGCCTCCTTTGTTAGCAGACGCGTCCTTGAACAGGATGCAACCAGCCCTCTCGAGACGGAGCTTGCTGTCCTGCGTGATGAACAGGTTAGCGCCCTCAACAATATACGGGATGGTGGCTTTTCCATTCTGGATCAGCTTCCCGACAGTGGAGAGGTCAATAGATTCCGGTCGTCCACCGCAAGGCACAAACGTATCGTACTGTTGGTCGCTGCGCAGATGGAACAGATTGCGGAAGATCATACCATTGTGGACCAGCTCGCCGCTTGGCAGATGAATGTTGCTTTCATCCACTAGAACCCGATATCCCTGGGGCGAGAGTTTCGACAGCTCGAATTCAGAAATGGTTGCCCGCTTCTTGGCGAGTCGAACTAGCTCCTCCTGCTCCAGACCTTGAGGATCAACGATCACGCCGGAGCCATCAACGATGGCCGTATACTTCTCGTTGGCAAGGAGGATTTCGTTGGAGCCCAGATCACCGTCAGGCCCACCAGTCTGCAGCTTACGTATCGTGCTCGGGTCGATCTTCAGCTTGCGGTAGATACCAAGCACATACTGGCGCACCGACAAGGTCGTCATGCCGTAGGTATCATGAGGGATACCGCCCAGTCTTGGGCTTTTACCCGTGAAGAATGACTTCCACCAGGGGGCACCCCGGTTCCTGGCATGCTCCGTGGCCCAGTCCACCAGCTCGGCCGTGTTCTCATCGGGACCCATAAACAGGATCTCGTCCTTACCATGCAAGTCCACGATCGGGTCCTTGATACCCGGGCTCACGGGAGGCAACAACAGGTCCAAGATGCTGTCGATGTACTTTTCGAAAGCCACGCGGGCTTTGTCCTGGTGGTTTACGTCAAGGAGGATCACGCCCTTTGCTCCACCTTCGGGAATGTCCTTGTTTTTACGCTGCTGCGTGTTGGCGAGGTTGTAATTCTCATCGAACAGTGAGCGGGCGTTGATACTGTAGGCCTCCTTATTCCGGCTCTTGACAATGCGAATACCCCCACGGGCAATATCCCGGAATCGCAAATGGAATCCACGAAACTCGGAGCTGATGACCAAGAACATGCCATAGAGGCGCTGGGGGTATTCATGTTCCGGGAGGAAGTCGGGATTGAGCCGGAAGCTGAGTGCAACCTTGGTCGGCGTGAAGAAATTGGTCTTGAGGATGGAGGCATTGAAAACACGGAAGGCGCTCATGACCATCTCATCATGTTCATTGGCCGCGCTACTCGAGATGAGCTGCTTCAGCTTGGGCCCGTCCAAAACCTCGTCGACCTGCAGACGCAGGTAACTTAGCGTTGGAAGGAAGTCATCCTCAGCAGGACCACGCGTCTGCACGTAATGCGTGTTGGCGAAGTCCAAATAGAGCTTGTGAATGAGCTCCGGGTACTTATTGACAATCTCTGAGATATAATCCGATGTGAATGTCTCGGTACGCAGCCTCTTCTTGATCTTCGCCAACAGCTCCGCGTGAACGCTGTTGTTCGAGTCCAAAAGATCAGTCAGAGAGGTATATTCGGAGCCCAACCGGTTGAGGAACTGCTGGACAAACACCCAGGCGCAATGAGCGTAGATCGTCTCTTGCAAGCTGAGACGTCCGCTGGCGAAATGGTGCTGGAATCTGTTTTGAGGAATGCAGTACAAAAGGGAGACTTCCTTGATAATCTGGTGAATGGCGGCCTCGATGGGGGGATACTTTTGGACGATCTCCTTGCCGGGCAGAGGACGCAGATAGAGCGATATAACCGAGATACCATTGGAGAAGTTCTCCAAATACTTCCGCGAGCTAGTCAGACGGTAGTAGTGGTACAAATCAGACAGCGCGCTGAAGAGACCCATTGCAGAGCCTTGACGATAGGCAATGACTAGTCTCTTTTCGCGGCTCTTCTCAATCTCAAACATTTCGATGACCGGACCGGACCGGCTGACCGCATTACTGATGATTTCTTGGTAGATGGCCTTCGTATTGGGCGTGGCTTTTTGCAGGAATCTCTTTTCACCGATAATATCAATGTTGGTCTCGTTCGGGTCAGGGTTAGGATTGGCAAACTGGCATTTGTAAACAAAATAACAACGGAGCTGTTGCCCATCATCTCCGGGGATTGGTGTTGGCGAACGGAAGGTCTCAACGCGGTAGCTGTTTTCGTGAGTGGAGCTGTTGATATATTTCTTATCAATCCGTTGCTCGTATCCAGGACCTTCCACTGTCGAAACGCCAGGCTTGCTGGTATCGATGTAGACAGCATGGTCTTCTGCTTCCTTGTCCAGCCGGATCTCGAGCTTCTTGTCATCACGAGCGTACGCTGCGACCTTTGCGGCGTATAGCGAGAGAATCTGGGTGACGATTGCGTCGACGGACTCGGTTTGGAAGTAAGTGTCGTCAATTCCGAGCTGATTGTAGAACCACTCGGTTTCCCCAAGTACAAACTCAAGGGGGAGGAAGCCCTTCTTCTCCAGCTGATCCATGACTAACGACGAGATAAAGAGTCAGAATGGCTACTACTGACTAATCTAGGCCCCTTTTGCAAGGCCGCTACAGGGGCACTCACCTTGCTCCATTTGTTTTTCCTTCCCTTCGAACTTTGCCGCCACGTAACCGGGGTCTTCTTCTGACAGAATGCGATGCTGGCCACCTCCGGGTATCCCAAGGTGAGTCGGCTGGGGCGAAGGTTGACGCACGCTGGACCCAGCTACATTGTCAAAGAACTTGTTGTGTGGGTGCCTTTGGAAGCCAATGGGAGTGCCAGCTCCTGACTGGGAGCCATCATTGCTACCGTAGAGCTTAGGACCCGTTCGCATGGGGAGGGTGTTGTTGCCATTGATGTGGCCGTCTGAAAGAGGAGACGAAGAGGGAGCGGGAGAGACCATGTTTGAAAGGGGTGTGGCAAGTCACGCTCAGAAGCTCAATGGAACGCGAGCAAAAGAGGATGCACTATGGGGTTTATTATCTGGTAAGTCATGCACGGGTAACTGAGTAAGAGCAGAGCTCGGTCCTGACAGAGTCGGGGGTTTTCTTAAGAAGCTGGGAGAGATAAGGCAGATCCGCGAATACAGGATGGTAGATGTAGATGTAGAAACACAAGAAAAAAAAAATCGGGGAGAATTCTAGACCGCAGACGCCAAACCTACCTCGATGGGATAGCCCAAGGGTTTGAGGAGAATTCGTGATGTATTTGCAATGGCCAGGGCAATGACGAAAGCTCGAAGCTTATCGGGGGGGGGAAGCCAGAGAGCAAGAGAGCAAGAAACGGATGGGTTTACTTGTTGGTACCAGCCATTCACTGACACGTCACCAACAATGCCCTGGGGAGGGGAGGGATGCAGGAGAAGAGGATAAGAAGAAGAAAATGAAGAAGAAGGGGAATCAAGGAGTTCAAGAAGGAAAGAGGGAAAGATCAGAGGATGGAATGGGATGGGCAGAACAAAGCAGTGCCAGGCGTGACGAACTAGCAGGCAGGCAGGAACTGGGCTCTTTATAACAACCGGACCTGAAGCCAAACGAGGAACAATGATCAGAAAATGTCGATAATGCTCGAATGGGAATTTAATAATAACAATTATTATTATTTCCGGTTATCCTAATCATTAAGTCATACCCGACACAAGAACAGGCGCGGCCAGTCCGTAACCACGAACCAGATAGCCGGTGCTATGCGATCGGCCAGGAACGGGGCCCGGTCCGGGGCAGTCGTTGGACGACGGCCTGGTCCTGCCTGAGGATCATTGCTGGCCCGCCCTGCTGCATGGGTCTCCACGTTGTTCCAACTGTCAGATTATTGATGATGGTGATGGTGGTGGTGGTGGTGGTGATGATGATGGTGATGATGCACGGACTAGCTACTTGACCTGTCCTGCATCTACCTAAAAGGAAGCAGATTAATCAGGCCGTCTAGGTAGGTCAATTCCCTCTCGGAAGCCTAATGCCACTCTCCGTATCTTTCGGATGGTTCCAGCTTTCCCCATGTCTTCTCGTCGAGCATCACTCGATTCTCGATGCCAAGGGCAGTGGGTCCCAGATGCCTGTTTGGGCATCGCTGGTAATGATAGCGCGAATGAGGCAAGAGCGAAAAATACCGCATCAGAACGGCGTGATTGGTAGCCGGAGGGCTAAAATTGGAATAATTGCCTCAACGGGAACTAGAGGCACTGTGGCTGGTTGCCGGTTATACAAGGTACCTACTCCGTACTTCTCACGCCCTTCAGCTGGTCGGGGGCGTCCGTCCAGGCACATGTTTAGAACAGAGAGAAAGACATCGTGTGAGACTGATACGGAGCAGAGCGAGTGAGTTCTATTCTCCACTGCCTATAGATAGATAGTGTGCCTAATGCAGGGCCTTTACAGTTTACCCATAGTACGGCGGACAGTGGTGGTGTCACAGGCTCGCAGCAGACTCGTCAGATACTCCACACGGTCGATACTGTACTGGAACTAAGAAAGCCGCCAAATTCCTGGATTAGTCAGCTGACCGGACCGGCTGGGCTCTCTCTCCACTTAGTAGGGCTGTAGGTTTCGAAAGGGGGTTTTGGTGTGTCATGGTGGCTAGTGACCTGCAAATCATCGCCGGCGATGCTGTCCTGCGACGGATTTGCAGGTTTTCCCTGCGTAATGGCAGGCATCGCGAGGGAAAAATGCCGCATTTTTTGGTGCCGGGCTTATCAACCGGGTCGGCTCTTATCAATGGGATGTAGATAGCAGTAGTACTACTAATGGTTGATAGTGATCGGAGGGTTGCTTCTGCTGGGGTTGAGGGAGTTTCTCGAGACCGGGAGATCTATCAACATGGCGCTGATTCATTGGGCTCTGTCAGGACCGGACTTGGACTGGACTGCTCAGGGACCGCCTGATAACCCCCCGGCGCCGGCGGATAAAACCTAAAGCACGCGGCCAGGGATCACACACATACACACACACCGCCAGTATCTACATAACCTCCATTCTCAAATGAAGTCATCTCTGTCGAAACTTCCTCACGCGTCTAGACTGCGGGGGTGGCCGATCGGTACCTGGATGATGGCCCGTCGCTATCCTCAATTCATTCCTAGTGACTTGCGGGGGTTGAGGAATTCCGCCTAGTCTCCAACGAATAGTCAAATGAGATGTGCCGGAACGGCCAGCCGGAATTTCCATTATTAAAATGGCTCACACCCAACCCGTGCTATTACCCCATAGAATGTCGACCCGGAACCGCGCCCCCCCTCCGTTTTCTTTTTCCCCAAAGTTCCAAACATTCCCCTCCCTCGTCCCCTCATCATTCGAGGCGGGGGGTGGATAAGTCATCCTTCTCCCTGGACGTTCATCGAATGGGGTTCGGACTCCAGAGTTTCAGGCGAGAGTGGTTTTTGCTCCAACCCACCAGGGGCTCCACTCCCTCGCCGTCTCGAAGGGTCCATATGAAGTAATGGGAAGTCGTCGCAATACTTCCGGGCCATGCTCGAGCCCCGATCGCTCCCATTCGCTCCAGTCCTGCTCGTTGGTTGCCGTGATTCCTGGACGCGATGACGTACACCGTCCTTTGCTACTATGGCCATGCACCGCAAGACTAATCGAGGCAAGGCAACGTCCAGACGGTGTTGCGCATCATGCACCTTGTGACTCCTATTCACCGCATTAGCTAGACAGTTGACAGTGGTTATTTGCTTGGGCTCTGCTGCCTGGAGTTGATAGGCGGTTGGCGTTTAGACTCGTATCAAGGGAGCTCAGCTGGATAGTGTCTCGGACAGCTTTGCATGAAGATACAGCGGCTGCTAGGAAAATTTAATCTCGGCGGCATTTCTATTGATAAGAGCCCGATTCCGACAGGTCACATACCAAGGTCGACTCTGTCACCTGCCGACTAGAAATCCAAGAGGTCCAATTCAATCAATGGCTCTGGTCAGCAAAGCGCTGCGGACGAGTCCCCAGAGAGCCTGAGTCTACTTACTTGATGCGGCTGGCCTTGTGCATAGGAAGGCTATTGATCATAGGTACTGTGTAGTCGATAAGGCGTGGCCATGTATCATCTACAGTCTGCAGCATCTGCATGCAAACCCGCTGATCAGCACCCGCTGGGCTTGCTCTCGCTTGCATGGGTGTAAGCTGCAACGGAGTCGGCTAGAGAGCCATGAACGCGGACTCCCGGTAGCAATAGAATAGGTAGTGTTCCGATCAGGTCTCTTCCGTACTGTTGGATACTGTTCAGACATCGGGTGACCTACATGAGCATTGCAGGTAATAGAGTATAATCCTCTGGCTTTCGAGGAAGCAACGTGTCAGTCAAGCAATTCCTTGCCCTGCAAGGTATACCACAGATACAGGTAACAGTGGGGTGGACGGTCTTCGGTATTATTGCAAGTTCTTGAAACCGCTGTAGAGCATCTGTCATGCAACCATTCTTGAACTTTTTGCGCCTCTTCGCTAGCTCTCAACTCGGGACTTCTGGAGGACCCTGTCCAAGGCATACTTAATAGCTTACGCGATAATGCAAGGGGCATAGGACATCGGAATGTGCATGTGATCAGTAAGTGGTCTCTCTATCATTAGCAACCCTAGATAGAGCCGATAAGCAGACATGCCATAGATATGCAGCTAATCCACTTTCACCTCGTCCTCGTCAGGTGACGCATGTAATCGTTTGTGTTTGCCTGGGACTTCAAGAGAACTTACGATAAGATGAATAGAGGTGGGACCAAGTAACAAATTTTTATTCTGGAAGACTCTCTCTCTACGTAGTTGAAATCGTCTCGCAAGCAGCTCCTATTTAAGGCTGGTCTGGTATAATTGAAACATATGATACATCCACCTCCCACCTACCGCTTCTTGATACTCACGTCAATGTTTCCAATAGCCCACGCCGCAACGAATACGGTAAACAGGCCAGCCGTGATGGTTACCGGCTTGCGCAGTCCATCCCACAGGGAGTAATCATACGTGATCTGTATCCCAGGATGAGTACCAGGCAATCAATGCGGGGAAAGTAGTTGCTTACCACTAATTGAGAGTCACGAGCCTCGTCTGTGAGATCCTCCACGGTCAATGTCAGCGCCGTGCGTCCCAGGGTATCCATGAAAGTCTTGTGGCTAGACAGTTGGGACTCGATCTGACTGGCACTGGGAAGACCATTGCTGGAGGCCTTCTCGATAAGCTCATAATGGACGTTCCGGGCACCTTCGGGGAGAACCACCCGCACGACGACCTTCTCGTACTGGATTCCCTCGGAAACTTTGGGTCCCTCGATGAAGGGAACCTTCAGCACGTACGAATCGGCGCCTGTGACAGCCCGGCGAAGAAACGCGGAAAGCTCGTTGTTCCACCCAATACGGAAGCTGTAGTTCCATCCTCCGAAGATCGGGTACCTGGGGCGAAGCTCCAAGGATCCCTCTCGATTCGGGACCTTTCCGGGGCGGTAACGGCTCGTGGAGACGTTGCCAATGTCGTCGGTAAAATACGGGTCCACGGAGCCGGGCTTCAGCGGGTACTTCAGCTCGCGAATAGCGGAGGACGGTAACTGCTGGTATGTACTGAGAGTCCACTCCACGCGGTTGAAGTTATTCGTGAGCTGGGAGCCGTTGTTGCGCAGCCAGTAGCGCTCTTCCGTCGCCAGGTTACCGCCCCAGTGGGACACTTCCAAGTCCCGCTCCAGCAACGAGGCAGTTAATACGGGCTTGGTGAACTCATAGCGGACACTGATCGGGTAGGTCGTCCCGGGGGCGACATTTGCCGTGTCGTAGGGCCCATACGTGTAGCTGGTACCCTGGCGCTCCGGATCCGTGCCCGAGGTGAGATCAGTGGTTGTATAATCGGGAACGTTCGTGCTGGGGAACTTGAGCTTGGTCTTTTGTGCTACCGTCGTATAAGCCGAGGGGGCGTAGGCGGAGAAGGAGTGGGCGAGGTACTGGCGATCATTCTGGTTGATGGTTGCAGGACGCGGGCTCAGGCTGTTGAGAGCAGAGTAGGAGATTCCCAGAGTGATCTGCGATGAAGGGGCCAGAGGTTGGGGAAAATGTACAACAAAGTACTGGAAGTCACTGCGAATTCGTGAAGACAGGAGATCAGCGACTGGCCGGATCAAGCAACCGTGGCTTCGGCCTCATACCATTTAACGAGCCATTGGTTGTCATTGGGGCCGACTTACCTGTTCGAGTCAAACTCAGTAGCTTCTACATCAAATCTCCCCTGCTCCGGGGCCGACTTGTCGCGGACTTCCAGCGCTCCGACCTTGTCGTAGAGGTTGGATGGGAAGGACAAGTAGTAGTCGCTCTGCGGCTGTTTGTCCACGTTCTCGACGACCACATTGACCGTTTCACGCAGATATCCCTTCTCCAGATTGGTGTTCCGGACGAGATTTACGTTCTTGAACACTTGGGGGGCCTTGAACTCGCGAGGAAGAGCCACTCGCGAGCTAGGCGCTGTCGACTCAGCATTGGCCAAGCTGGTGCTGGATAGGAACAGCCCGCACAGGGCAGTGAGTGCGGTAAAAGGCCTCATTGGGACGATGGGCGGTCTCTCGACGACCGCGCCTAGGACCAGTTACGCTCACCAGGAGATAGTCCCTAGAAGAAGTAAAAAATGAAAGGATGGGGGTGTGAGGCGGAGGAATTGCGAGGGGGAAGGACGCGCGGACTAGATGCTGATGTGTCCCGACTGGGGATTACGAATTACGTACGGAGGAAGTACAGCGACCGCCGCGGCCAAAAGTTCGTGCTTTCTTATCGCCGATAACCCGCGGTCTCCTCGCTTCGCTCACTTCCCTCTTCTCTCAGTCTCCGGGTCTCTACTTAGCTACATATCCCTCAATTCCCTCAATTCTCACTCCATCGTGGCCTTCCATGCTCGCTTCTCGGGCGGCAGCTCGATCCTGCTGCAGATCAGCTAGAGCCCTAGCAGCTTGTCGCCGTTATCACGGTCTCGCTCAGAGCAACCTCTTCAAGGTATCCGAGGAAGTCCGCGATGCAGTGGCCACCGGGAAGCCCGTCGTGGCTCTCGAGTCGACCATCTATACTCATGGTACGATCGTCTCTTTCCAGTCTGGCAAGGTTCAGCTGACATTGGCAGGATTCCCGTATCCCGAGAGCGTCGCTCTTGCATCATTACTGGAGTCGGTCGTCCGAGTCAATGGCGCCGTGCCTGCTACAATCGGAATCCTCAGTGGTGAGGCCCGCGTCGGATTGAATACAGAGGAGCTCGTCGAGCTGGCATCTACCGCGGAGAAGAAGAATGCGATGAAAGTCTCCCGGCGAGACCTCGGCTACATCTGCGGCCTGGTGGGTGGTTGTCACGCGCTTCATATGGATACCCGTCTGACAACAGTAGGGACTGGCCGGTAAGCGCCTTCATGGTGGTACAACCGTGTCTGGCACCATGGTACTTGCACACTTGGCCGGAATCAAGGTATTTGGAACCGGCGGATTAGGTGGGTGCTTCAGCTCTTGCCATACTTAGTGGTGCTGATCGGTCATAGGTGGTGTACATCGCGGGGGCGAAAACTCTATGGATATCTCGGGTACGTCAACCGAGTAATGGAATGGGTCACCGGCTAACCGTAGCAGCTGATCTGACTGAACTGGGACGAACGCCGGTGGCGGTTGTCAGCTCCGGGTGCAAGAGCTTCCTAGACATCCCACGTACGCTTGAGTACCTTGAAACGGAGGGCGTCTGCGTGGGAACATTTGCAGATGACCGTCAAGGCTCTGTGGATTTCCCTGCCTTCTACACGCGGGACAGCGGGCTCAAGAGTCCAAAGGTCATCCAAAACGAGGCAGAAGCAGCGGCTATTGTCTGTAAGTGATACCTCCCGGTTTGCAGATACTTCTTCGTGATGAGTTTTTTTTTTGGAGCCGGCTTCTTGAGGAAAGGCGTGGATGGCCTTGGTTCTTGCCATTAACCATGCTGCAGATGCCCAGTCGCAAATCCCTGTCTCATCGGGAATTCTTCTCGCCAATCCCGTGCCTCTTGAGCACTCCGTTCCGAAGAATGAGATGGACGATATCATTGACGAAGCCCTTCGCCTTGCAGAGGTTGAGGGCTACCATGGAAGTGACAACACGCCATTTGTGCTGTCCAAGATCAAGGAACTCAGCGGGGGAAAGAGTGTGATCGCCAACCGAGCTCTAGTGGAGGCGAACGTGAAGCGTGCAACCAACGTGGCCGTGGAACTCTCCAAACTGGAGCGGTCAGGGGGGTCGCTCAATGAACGGTGAGCTGCCCCTCGTGCGTCTCAGACTCGGGATATCCTAATTTTAAGATGGTCTGCGCAGACACATGCCAGCTATCTCAGTGACCAGCAGGGCTGACCAAGCGACTTCAGAAACAGATCTGGAGCATTCGCCCAGTCAAGATTCGCTTAAGCATCTTGCGAAGGCCGATGTCCTTGTGGCTGGCTCCCTGGCAATTGATCTTTCCTGCGACTTTGCCCCTGCGGAAGTAACCAGCACCACGCCCGCTCTGCAAACATCGAATCGCGCCGTCATCGGACAGAGCCTAGGGGGCGTTGGACATAACGTGGCCATTGCGGCCAAGTATCTCGACAGCTCCGTGCTTTTCTGTAGCGTTGTTGGCGACGACCTAAGTGGCCAAACCGCGCTGACCAGTCTTCAGCAAGAGGGTCTCTCCACGAGCGGCATCAAGATCCTCCCGGCATCATCCGGGGCGCGTACGGCCCAGTATGTAGCGGTCAACGATGCGAAGAAAGACCTGGTAGTGGCCATGGCAGACATGGGGATCATGGAGCTACCGGAGCAGACACTGGACTTTGACGGGTTCTGGGAGCCGATGATGTCCCGTGCGCAACCTCAGTGGGCGGTGGTGGACGCCAACTGGAATGCGGAGATTCTGGGAAAGTGGGTAGCCCTAACCAAGAAGCACGGTGCCCGGGTGGCCTTTGAGCCGGTCTCGACCGCGAAAAGCAGGCGTCTTTTCGGGTCGGCCATCGGGCCGTCGGACTGTGTCCCCAACCACAGCATCAACCTGGCGGCGCCGAACCAACTTGAACTGGCGGCGATGTACATGACGGCGCGGGAGGGCGGGCTCTTTGACTCGGAGGGATGGTGGCACATCATCGACGCCATGGGGATGTCGGCGTCGGGCTCGCGGGAGCGGCTCGTGGCGATGACGTCGGCAATGCTGGTGGACCAGGGGATTCCGCAGCAAAGCATCCAGCTGCTCCCGTTCATCCCGTGCATAGTCACGAAGCTGGGGCCCCAGGGGGTGCTGCTGACACAACTGCTACGGCCGGGGGATGCGCGGCTGACGAGCCCGGAGTCGGCGCCATACATTCTGTCGCGGGCGTCGACAGCGGAGGGTGGAGTCGGGGGCGTGTACCTGCGGCTGTTCCCCCCGGCGGCAGTGCTGGAGGAGGCGGAGATCGTGAGTGTAAACGGGGCAGGGGACACGCTTCTGGGGGCGGTGGTGACGGGGCTGGCACGGGGACGGGCGGTGGAGGAGGTGATTCCGGGGGCGCAGAAAGCCAGTTTGTTGACGCTGCAGCAGGCGGGGGGGGTGAGCGAAGCGATTAGCCAGGTGGTGTTTGACTAGAAGTTCTAGCTAGAGCAGGTACGGAGTACTGTGTCAGGATACAAACATACGCACTCTAACAAGACAGCACATATTCCAGTAACATATGATGCCGTTCGATTCATTCATGCATGCAATCCAAATCAACATAACCCGCCCACCATCAGACTACCATCCAAATATATATTTTACGTACGTACCCTTACGACAAAACCCTCTCGACCCCTTCCCCCCCAACAACCGGTAACCTTTCCACGGTCCTCCTGCCCAACAAATTCTCACCCGTAGCCACGAACCCCGGCGGCACATACATCGGGTCCAACAAGCCAATCTGGAGCAGCACGCTGGCCTGATCCCAGTATACATTCAAGCGGGCAAGCTTCCCGGCACAGAAACTGGCGGTCATGACGAGGGCGATACGCACTGGGCGATCGGTGGGCGGGACATGTGGAAGCAGCCATGGTATTTCGTGCGTGTGGGTGAAGGAAAGGAGGAGTTCGTCGACGATGCGGTCTGGTCCGGTGGTGCGGGAGAGGAGGCGGATGGTTAGGGTGGGAGGCGAGAGGGGGAGAAATTGAGAGGTGTAGAATTTGGTAAGGGATTTGGGAGTGTTTGCTATATCTATTAGTATGTACATGTGCGTGGGTGTATGGTATAGAGAGAAGAGGTAGGTGGGTTTTGGGGGGTGGGGGTTGAAAGGGTATGTATGGGTTGTGTACATACCACCAGCACAAGTAGGCACACAATTCACCATGGGATTCTCCTCCACTGTGTACGTCTCAGTGGCATTCCCAGTACTATTATTGATACCACCTGGCGATCTTCCACTTCCACTTCCACTTCCGGGTCCGCTTCCGCTTCCACTTCCACTTCCACTGTAATTGTTATCAAGAGCGAGACTCTCCAGCTGCACGCCCATCCCACTACCCACCATTAACCCCACGATTTCCGCCGCGCGACGACTGCGCTCATCTTCCTCATCTCGTGCCCTGGTATCAGGATCAGCATCATCGCCCGCAGACGAGGTCGAAGCCGGGGTTGATAAACACCGCCAGTACTCCTCCCAGACGGCTTCGACCTCGGCCACGCGCCACCGCGTGCCGGGCCACCCGAACCCGCGCTTCAGGGATTCCAGAGCGCGCGACCAGGCCAGCCGCGCGGAGAGGCGGTCGTAGGAGGGTGAGCCCGGTTCGGCGAAGCGGGCGGACGACTCCGGGTAGAAGAAGAAGTGGCAGCGGTGGCGTTTGCGGGTATGGATGGCATCGGTGGAGGGGTTTGTCTTGGAGGATGCGCCGGCGAGGTGAACTTGGATGGACAGAAGGGGCACCGAGGGGGGATAGGTGGTTGGGGTGGTGGTCGAGGAGGTGGTCGAGGCATCCGGGGAGGTGGTGGAGGTTATGGAAGTGGAGATGTACTTGGAAGGGGTTGGGCCGTCGGGGTAGTATGCGACTAGGGCGCAGAGACGGGGAAAGGGGTTGGTGGCGGTGGAGGATTGGTGATGGGATTCGAGGAGGAGGTGGGCGGGTTTGTTGTATGCTGGATGGATGGTATTCAGGCTTAGTATGATGGATGGATGGATGGATGGATGGGGTTGGGGATGATGGCATGAACATACCAACCACCGCGTATCGCTCCCCCGGCTCGAGATCATCTTCTCGTTCGTGCAGCAGATTCTCAAGCTCTTTGCGATCGCGGTCCAGGTCATCATGACTGCCCCCGGGGAAAGGCAGATACTCGACGTTGAAGCCCTCGGCGCGGAAACGCGACAGGATGCCGGGATCGAAGTCGGGGGAGTCGGAGGTCAGGTACAGGCGCCGGGGCGGGCAGGCCTCAGCCTCGCGACGACGCTTCTCGCTGGCGGACAGGGTCGGCGGGGATTGCAGCGGCGTGGTGCTGGAGGCGCTGCTGCGGCGACGACGAAGGTGCTGGCGGAGACGTTCCATGCTGGACAGATGGATGTCCCCCGGCCGTCCATGGTCGGACGCCCCAGCATCCCGATTTTAAATACTCGGATACTCGGGCAGGCATTCTGGGCTGACGTCGACGAGTTGCCTGGTCTTGGACGACGTGGATCCAGCCAGGGGTGCGAGAGACTTCTGTCCGGTTGGCTTGGAGATCAGCCCATTCATTGGCAGCATCATGCATGCATTGCATTCTATCGCATCTATCGTGACGTCGGTTCTATGTACAAACGCCCCTCTCGTCGTCTATCGCGGGCAATAGATATAACACAAAAGCAGCAGCAGCAGCAGCAGCAGCAGCAGCGCCACCCTCACGACTCAAACCGGGTCAGCCAGCGAATCTGCCCCCTTACATCCTCCGGACATGCCTCATCCTCCTTGCCGGCCAGATAACAGGCATACGCCGGGCGCTGCAGGCTGCGGCGCGCCACCTCGCAGTCGACGCGGATGTCCTCGACTAGGGCCTCCAGCGACACATAGTCAAACTCAGGGCGGATGTAGCCCAGGAGGAGGAGATTAAGGGGGGTGCCATAGAAATCGGGCAGTTTGTGGAAGGTGACGGGGCCATCGACGGTGGCAGTCGGTGAGGGCGCCGACAGCGGCGGCATGAGGTGGATTTCCTATATCCAGCAAGAGGAATCAATCAACCAGTCCGGAACTCACGCCCGAGCGACAAGGTGGGGGAGGGGGGGGGGCAGCAGACGTACAATCGACTTGGTCTCGTTCTTGTAGAAGGGGTTGTATCCAATGCTCAGCACGGCGGGCAGGATGGGCTCCTGGGAGGCGAATCGGGAGGGATCCAGGGCCACCACGCCGTAGTACACGCCCACCGGCAGATTCGGATACTTGGCCAGCTCGTCGGCCGGGATATTGGCGGTAGGGATGCCCAACTGCGGCCATTAGCGAGACGGGGTGGTGGTGGTGGTGGTGGTGGTGTCGCAGCCTCACCTCTTTGCTGCCCCGCCCAAACCCTTTGATCACCGGGCCGGACAGGCGGATGGGATACGGGGACGACGGCCCGGAGTCGGGGCCGGTGACCGGGGCGCGGGGAGTGTCTGGTCGCATGGTGATGGCGAGGCAAGTTGGTCTGGGGAAGGAGAGCAATTGATGGCGGAGGGAAGTGGAGAGATTGGCAGGGTAGAAAGAAGACAGACCGACGGCAGACAGAATGCGATGGAACGGAGATCGGCCGTATCGATAAGGCCATGCGGGGTACCTCCGGGCAGCCACCAACTGGCCAGTTCCCATGCCACTCTACATACAATGAATCATGGAGAACTATAACGTAGTATGCCTCAAGGGCAGTGGTGCATGCATTATATCGCTCAGCTCGTCTCGCTCTACGGCCATCCCCGAACATTTTGGTAACCATAACTCCTTTCCTCTAAATGTATCAGACTCGTAACGGAACTCCGCATTTACTCCATCTCAATCGTCGCCGGAGGCTTGCTGGAAATGTCATACAGAACACGGGACACTAAACTCGTCAGTACGCCTCTACCCAGAGGGGTCAGCCAGAAACTTACCGCCGTGGACCTCGTTGATGATCCGGGTCGAGCACCGGCTCAGAAACTCGTTGTCGAAGGGGAATGCCCTGGCAGTCATGACTACAGTGGGTTAGTCTAGCTCTCAATCAGATGCCCATAGTCACTTACAATCGGTCGTCTCAACCGCACGCAGAATGATGATCTCGGCGTAGACACGCTTGTCGCCCATGACACCGACAGCCTTGCTGGGGTCAAGGGCGGCGTAGGCCTGCGCAATCTGGTCGTACAGACCAGCCTCACGGATCATGGAGATGAAGATGTGGTCCGCCTTGCGGGCAATCTCCACCCGCTCCGGAGTAACCTCGCCCAGCACACGGATGGCAATACCCGGGCCGGGGAAGGGGTGGCGCATCACCAGCTCGTGCGCAATGCCCAGCTGGCGGCCCAGAGCCCGGACCTCATCCTTGAACAGCTCGCGGAGAGGCTCGATCAGCTTCATGCCCTGACCGTCAATCATGCGCTCTGGTCCAAATTAGCACACGTATCACAGCAAGGAGGAAAATGATCACTCACGAGGCAGACCACCAACGTTGTGGTGGGTCTTGATGGTCGCCGAGGGACCCTTGAAGGAGATGCTCTCGATAACATCTGGGTACAGGGTGCCCTGGAGGAACCACTTGATCTTGGCACCCTCGTGCTCGGCCTTGGCCTCGATCTTCAGGGCTTCCTCCTCGAAGACGTCAATGAAGGTGTTACCGATAAACTTGCGCTTCTTCTCGGGCTCAGTCACGCCCTTGAGGCCGTCCAAGAAACGCTTGGACGCGTCGACAACGGTCAGGTTGATGCCCAGGTGCTTGTTCAGGGTCTCCTCGACGATGTCGCACTCGTTCAGACGCATGCAACCGTTGTTGACGAGCACGGCATGGAAGCGGTCGCCAATGGCCTCCTTCATCAGCTTGGCGGCCACGGTGGAGTCGACACCACCGCTGACGGCACCCAGGACGTGATCGGTCTCACCCACCAGCTTGCGGATACGAGAGATCTCCTGGTCGACGAAACGGGACATGGTCCAGTTCTGTTGGGCATCGCAGATGTCGACAGCGAAGTTCTTCAGGATGGTGGCACCCAGGGGAGTGTGAGTGACCTCGGGGTGGAACTGGACACCGTAGAGGGGCTTGGACATGTGGGCAATACCGGCATACTCGGAGTTGGAGGTGGTGGCAATGGTGTGGAAGCCCTCGGGGAGCTTGACCAACTTATCACCGTGACTCATCCAGACCTTGATCTGTCCCTCGAGGCCGGCGAAGAGCTTGTCGACGTGACCCTGGTCGTCGAGTTTCTTGGCGTGCAAATCGGCGTGGCCATATTCACGCGCGGTACCGGCGGAGACGTTGTCCTTGCTCAGGCGGTAGGCAATCTCCTGGAGACCGTAGCAGATTCCGAGAATGGGAACGCCGAGGTCGAAGACGGCGGGGTCGACGTGGGGAGCTACCAGCGAATTGATGAGTCTGAGGGGATTTCCCGAGGGTGTGGAGAGATTCGCTTACCGCCGTCCTCGTAGACACTGTAGGGGCCACCGGAGAGGATGATACCCTTGGGCTTGAAGGGGAGGTCGGCCACCTTCTGGGTGCATGGCAGCATCTCACTGTAAACATTGATCTCTCGCAGTCTCCGGGTCAGGAGATGCGTCTGGGAGGGGAAGTCAGTAAGGGTGACTCAGGGCGGGGTAATTGATGCTGGGGAGGGGAGGGGAGGGGAGGGAAGGCGTACGTATTGAGAACCAAAGTCAAGAATGAGGATGGTGTCAAAGGTGGCATGGGGAACCTCCTGGTCGGCCATGGTGACGGTATGGGCAGTCAGAACGACCAATTGCTTGAATGGAGAGGAGACAGCTGAGAAGACGGAACTGCTGCTGAACCCAAGAGATGATCTTGTTTCCGCCTCGCCCCCCCGAAATTTTTTCCTGCCGGGCGGTGAGCGCGCCGAACGCGAGCAGCCATAGAAGCCTGCCAATCAGATCTAGTAAACTTCAGGGCGGTCAGAGAGATAACGCTAACTGTTATCGGGTGCTCACGTGCCGGTGAAGAAAGAAACCGTCCAGCCCTAAATTCTTGCGCCAACCTGCAGTGCCCTTGATCCGTTCGTATACCACCATTGACCATCTCTAAAAAGATTCTCATGTGACTGTACTCTATACCTATAGGTCGATAGCCTCCTGGGCAGACCTCGGACTGAAAACTTATCTAACCCGATTCAAGTAAGACTATCCACCAGCGCAGCAGAATACGAGGCCCAAATTAGCCATCCAGTGAAGCAGCGAGTCCAGTGGAGCCATCTTCCGAACCCCTGGGACTAACTTTGACTAGCGGGGGGCTAACTCCGGCTAAAAGTCGAGTTTATTCGGGCAGGGTTCTGCAACGCGCCCTCTTGAGCCTGAGCCAGTGAGCCTAAACCGGGGCAAGTAACATGCCCACGCCACCTCATTTCCCGGTGCTGAGAGGAGCCAATAATATTGGGGGATGCAGGAGATGCAGGAAATGCAGGAGCGTCGAGGACTGGTTTCTCCGATGGAATGAGGCCAATGTAGAGCCTCATGTTGGTTTTGTGGAAACTGGAAGGGTCTTCAGGGGTCCAAATGTTGGCTACTAACTATTAGGTAGTTGGTCTTGGTCTCTTGGAAGCCTGCAGTGGCCTGGTGCCTGAGACTGAAAGATGAACTTTGGGGGGGGGGCGGTGTTTGCTTTAAAGGAGTGTTTTCGCCCACTCTTTCCTTCTTCTTCTTCTTCTTCTTCTTCTTCTTCTGCTTCTTCTTCTTTTCCTTGTCTTAGTGATTCCATCCACATTCGGTATACAGTAATAGGTACCTACTCCTAGGTACTACTACATACCATTTCTCCTATTGCTATCATTAGTACTAGTACTTCCTCACAACCAACCTATCAAAATGCCCACTCTAATCACCAACCTCGTCACCCTCCTCACCCTCACCCTCCCCTTCACCACCGCCTCCACCACCACCCTCTCCCTCTTCAACCCCGGCACCACCAGCACCATCCCCCTCACCTCCATGCAAGCCAGCGTCGTTGCCGCCAACCCCACCGCCACCACCCTGGCCGTTACCTGCGCCACCTCCTGCATCTTGCCCTCGCCATTCACCATCACCGAAGGCCCATCCACCTTCACTCTCAGCGCCGTCTACACCATCAGCACCCAAGGAGTGCAAGAGAAAATCACCCTTGTCGAGGACTGTGCCATCACGGGCAGTACGCAGGGCGCGTCGTGCTCCGTGTCTTATGGCGTGGAGGCTACCTATAAGGGAGTAAGCACGAGTACGAGCTATGCGACGGTGACTCAAATACCGGCCAGTGAGATCTTTTATGAGGCGATAGAGGTTACTGGGGGTGTGGACAAGTTGGATAGTTCCGCGAGTTCGACTGAGACTGGGACTGGGACTGCAACAGCGACTGGGGCTGCGACTGGGGCTACGACTGGGGCTACGACTGGGACTGCAACTGGGACTGCAACTGGGACTGGGGGTGCGAGTGCGAGTGGGACGGGGGCTGTGGCTGTGGCTGAGGGAGCTGCAGGGAGAGGAGTTGTCGTGGGCGGGAAGGGGCTTTGGGGAATGGTTGTGGGGGTTGTGAGTGTGGGGATGGGGATGGTGTTGTTGTAGATGGAGTATTTCGTTGTCTTGGATGATTGGATCCTGCCGGAGATATTTAGAGTAAATGGATATCAGTCCATGTACGTATACATCATGAACAGTGGTATCTTCAAAATCTCTGATAGATTCGTATTAAAGGCTGCTGCAATCCCCTAATCCATGCTCATCAACACGTAGCAGAACATACATTCACTATTTACAGCCCTGAACGCCAGACGTCCAGGCTCTATGGCAATCAAAGCTCCATGGGAATCATACAACACGTATGTACCAATACAAACATCCGGCTCCGCAAAGAGGGCCCTTTGGAATCCGGCCCGGGTATGAACTGAAGGCTGAAATCAAAACAAATCCTGTGGGTCATGACAGGATCAAATGCACGGTAAGAACTACTCCTCGTTAGCGCATCCACACCACAGGGCACAGACATCCCAGGCACACTCACATTCATCACAATCAACATTGGAATGTCGAACACGTCTCGCTTGACTGTCCAGCAGTATGCACATTCGACCTTCCCATCCTTGAACCCCAGCTGGTTCATCCCCGCCTCGCTGGCAATGCCCCCCTTGCGCAGGTGGCTATTCCACCGGTGCCCGTCCTCCGCCGCCGCCCCCTCCATGTCCTCCTTTGTCTTGTACTTCAGCAGCTTGCACGTCGTCATCACGCTGCCGCGCGAGTCCCCGAATGCCAGCCGCGCAAAATCCTCGTAGAACTGCACCACACTGTCATCATCCAGCAGCTCCGCCAGGAACACTGGCTGTGGCCGCCCGGGCGTCGGATTATCCACCGTCGACCGTGGCGTGAAGCTGCGAGACGAGGCCCCGGAGGTCGGCATTGCAGAGCCCCCCGTGTTGACGTTAAGATTCGGCTCTTTGCCAAGGAGGACATCTTTCTTCCACCCCGTCAGGATACTGAACTCCTTGCCCACGGCGGCGATCTCGCCCGTCCGTCGGCATACAATGGTTGGTGTGCCGCACGCGTTAATGAAGTCCTCGTACTCCCACAACGTCCGCTGGAAGCACTTCTCCATGAAAATCAGGTCGTCTCGGTTGAGCGTCTTGGTCGTCGCAATGAAGGACGGCCGGATCGACGCCAGCGCCTTGGCAATCTGTAGCGTCTTCTGGGGCGGGAAGCGCCGCTGGATGAAGGCTGTGAGGTTGTGGAACCGACTCGTGTAGGCGTACGGCTCCTTGACGCTTTCGTAGATGGCCGACGGGTTGCGTTGGCGCCGCCGCGCGCCGACCTGCAAGTGCTGATGCTTCAAGCTCGGCGTCGTGATCATCGGCCGTTGTGCGTGAGGAGCCAACCCATTCGACTTGCTGACGACCACACTGTGAAATGGGGAGTCCTCGAGTGGGGTAGGCAGCTGCGGGCTGGTGGTCGCTCCGGGGCTATTGAAACTGCCGGGCCCGCTTTCAATGGCAAAGGCATGCGGTGCATCGGCCTTGGTCAGATGCCCGGGTATCGCGCTGCCTTGCCCAGATGGAGGATAGACCCCCGGCAGATGCGGCTGTCCCGGAGCCTGCCCGCTGGGCCATTCGTTCAGGAGCGGGTCCCCAAACATAAATGGCTGCTGGTTACCCGGGCTTTCGCCAAAGCCAGGGGCACCGGTGATCGGAGTCGAGGCGAATTGCGCCGAGCCACTGCGCCCCATGGACCCTCGCTGGGTGGCAGAATCGCTCGGGGAGTCCCCTGCACCAGTCGCCATGTGTCCCAGCATGCCAAACTCCAACGCACCGTATCGGTTCTCGAAGTTCATACTGGAAAGGTCGAAGTTGAAGAGCGCGGGGTCGCTGGGGTCAAAGAACGGACCGGCGAACGGATTCTGGCCTTGGCCCGGTGGCCCGGAGACGCCCGTGGTAGGCGGTTGCGGGTTGACCGAGGATGACAGGCTATTCGCTCGCGCGGTCGGGGTGGGCTTGAGGTTGAATGTTGGGGAAACCGGCGATTGAGAAGGGAACGAGACCGGGTTGATGGGAGTCTCTTGGTAGACAAAGGTCGTCGACTGGGGCGTGGAATAGAACGTTGCGCCGCCCTGCGGAGCATTGGCGCCGTTTCGGGGCAGCGGCATGCCGTTTCGCATGGCATTATTGTAGAAGCCTCCACCAATCCCAGGCATCAATGCCCCGTCCGGCGCATCGTGGAGGTACTTGGCCTTTTTCCGGACCCCGTCGTGACACGCATCTTGAAGACCGCGCTTAATGCACCGCTGACATGGTCGCTCATCACCTATGCGGAAAGATCGATTAGTTGCAAGTTCTCAGTCAGGCGCACGTGTGACACTGTGTGTCATTTCGACAGCGCAAGTAGAGGTGCTGGACAGATGGTTACTGGAAGAAAACGGGGGGTCGTGAAACGCAAGCAAAGCTGGAGGCAAGGTCAGTCGTACCGCAAGTCAAATGCGCCCTCTGGCAAGCAAAGCAAGCCCGTCGCGCCTTCTTCCTCCGGGGTCTTGACGGGTCTTTCGGGTTGGGTTTCTGGCCGTTCGCTGGGGTCCCATTCGCAGCTCCATCGCCGTTGGCCTCGGTCTTCGGCTTCTCGGGCTGGTCTCCGGCAGCGCTAATCTCCTGGCTGGCTTCCGTGCGCTCGGCCGACGGAGCTGGAGAACCTTGATCCCTCGCGTCCACGTTCATATCGACAGCCAATTTCAACCGAGGCATGAGCGAAGCGACCGTTGTCAATCCGTTCGACCGTGTGCTGCTCCGCGTCGTAGTCCGAAACGACGGCGAAACGACGAAGCAGCTGCAGAGTCGACGCGCGCGTGCCTTGCCACTTTATCCTTCGAGCAAGACGGACGTTGTCGCGTTGCGAGCCCGCCAGTCGACTGTGCCGCTGGCCAATCTCACCAGGCTTTACTCTGGGAGTCGCAAATAGATCGTCCCTTGGCGGATCGGGCGCATAGAATCCACACGACGACGGCTAGGAATCGGTAGGAGTAATAGTAGGGACGGAACGAACAGCGGAACCGACCACGAAGGACCTTGCTTGCGTGCTCAGTCAGCACCAGTCAGGAAGGACGACTTTTGCGAATTGCGCCGAGAAGTATTCCTGGGAAATAGTCTCGTAAAATGCGGACGGGGTCAAGATTTTGCCCTTCTTTTCTTTTCCTTTTTTCTTCTTTATTTTTTTATGTCACGCGGCAAGTAGTGGCACTGTGGCAGTGAGTAGCGCAGGTGGAGCGAACGACTTGCCGGGGCTGCGGGGAAAACCTGTTGTGTTAAAGGGTCGAGATGGAGCGGATCCGATGATGGGCAGAAGAGGCGCAATGCGAGCGCAACTCGAGGAGGGGAGATATATACGGAAGAGGGGACAACAGGAGGGCATGAAAGGAGGGGAGAGGTGAAGATCAGATGCGAGTCGAGGGAAACGCGGGGAAGGATTGGAAGAGAGGAGAGGAGAGGAGGAGAGAGGAGGAAGAACACAAGAGGCCCGTGGTGATTGATTGACTGACTGGACGGACAAACCGACAAGGAAAAAAGCCAGCAGAAAAAATAGAAAGAGGGAATTTGCCCGGGTCGCAAAAGGCACAAAATAGAGCGATTACGATTACCGTTCGGTATCGTTGTGTAAGATGCGATACGATACCGGACAGGACGCCCTGAGCTGCCCTGAGCCTCGCCAGCGGTCGTGTGTCTCTTTCTCTCCACCGCTGCTGGGCGATGACTTGGTCTGACTCACCTCGCATGAGCCGTGCAGGTTGGGTCGGTTGATACCTATGTCTCAAACTTCCACCTACCTACCTCCCTGCTGACTGCGAACTACGAACTGCTCCGGGTTGGTCGACTCGGGCCGGCCTCGGGGACCATCAAATTTGAAGCGCTCAACTGCCAGGCCTCGTCGGTACGGAAATAACGACGGCACTCGAACGGGTTTTACATGTGCTTCCTTCCAGCGGAACGACCGCATGTGACGGCAGGCAGATGCAGATACCCTTCGGTTGGGCTTCTCCCGAGTATGTATCTATGTAAGTAGCCATCATGAAACTGCTGGCCTGTTAAGCTCGAGGGAGTTCGGCTGTGTAATCGGTCCGCCATTCATTCTGCATAGCACCCGCGGGAGGGGAAAGCAGGTAGCCGACCCCAGAGGGAAGATTCTCCAGACCCCTCCATCTACTTGAGTCTACTCCGTACGGAGTAGGCAGTATGCCATGAGAGCATATGCAGTTATGCACACACCATCCACCTCCGTCGGCATTGACTGGTTCGGCCCGTTCCGATCACAAAAAAGCAATGTCTATCTACATACAATATACGGAGTAGACAGAGAAGGACTCGATTCCATATTATTCATGACATACCACGCTCTAGCAGTGGGCATCGAATCCACCGGCCACGCGAGATGCTACTGACTATGGCTATGCACTAGTCCCAGCCTTATTTAACCACTACCATCAAGCAATGATGGGAGCGGCTGGTGCACCCAAGATCCCGAGTTGTCTGGGCAAAGAATACTAAGTACTCCAATAGGCAACACAGTGCGGGCCTCGTTTGATTTTGACCTACTAAGTACGTACTACTAAGAAGGGCATTTCACGGTTTCACCCCCACGGTGTCAGTCCGCCTGTCGCTAGCCTAAGGCTAAAACATACTGTCCCTCTCAACCGTCATTACCATACCGGTATAAGCCACCGTCTACTAGATAGTATCTAAGTAGTAATTATGTCCTAGAAGTAGTATCTAGTACATACCTAGTAGTAAGTAAATAGGTTCTTCCCTCCCACGTGTATCTCCACGCTGCCGGCAACTCTCAAACTTCCAAACAAATCCCTCAACATTCACCCGACTCACCAATCACAACCCTCGCCGCCATCGCCATTCAAACTTCGCAATCCAGGCGCCATTTTCGAGGCCCTGATTTGCGTGTGGCCACGAGCCATTTCTCCTGTCCGTCCGGGGTCTCCCGGCTATGTCGTCGCGAGCCCCGGATTTTTCCGACAAATAGTATGAAGCCCTCGTATCGTCCAGTGTGACTGTTCAGAGATTGCCTCGGTTAGTGTGGGACACTGTGCCATGCTTTGGTTTCATGTTGGATCGGGCATATGGCCAGCGACGTCGTGTCGCGAAGGATGCCATGGGCTCGGCGAGGTTCCTGCCTACTACTAATGGGACGCAATGTATACTTACTCCGTATGGCGGTGTCTTTCTAGCAGTCGTATGGCCTTGCACAAATGTGGATCATTATTATTGACGTCCCCGGTGGCTTTTCCGCATACTACTAATTACTCCGTAATTCTCTAGCTTATAACTCTTGCTCGACAGCTCGAGACGTCCTTCTGCTGCCACCATCCGTTCGTCTTGCGAGCCTGCCATCGGTCCAACATTTGGCGGGTGCCACCCCTTGCCCGTGTATGCATGTCTATTATGATGAATGTCGCTGTGGCTATCGTTGACCGACTCTTGAGCACGTGCCCCTCAAGGGTTTGGGGATTGTACAAAGTGAAAGAGTATGCGCTGCATCATAGGTATGTATACCTTGGTCGCAATGGGGTGGGTATCTACCGCGCAGCAAATCGGCTCTTCTGCCGGATCCGATTACCGTAGCGGAAAAAGATATACCTGCCCGGCAAAACCGTCATCAGCGCTCGTGCCCACCTACCATACCCCACAATTTATCACTCTCAAGGGGGGTGTTCGAGGTAGAATCCGATCAGACTGCAACGGGTGTGCCATGCCACCACAGCTGCAGAGCGACCGCGCGGAAAGTACCTTGTTCAACGGTGCACAGATGACGGTTACACGCAGGAAATCGAGCACTTACGGGAATGGAGCCATGACAAGCGTCAGAAATGCAAGCAGGGAGGTTGCCCAGTGATATCCGAGATTATTGTACACTAGAGCCAACAGTTAGCATCTGGCGGTCACGGTCTGATGTGCCATGTCTAGCCGTATCACTGGGGTCGACGTAACGAGCGGTATGTCTTCGAATAGACCCGCAGTGCATCCTCGCAACTCCACGCAGTACATGCCAGCTATCAATGAGACCGAAGAACTTACTCTGTATCCCGAAAAGAGGGAAAACACCGCCAAAAATGGAACGAGCGAAGCTGTTGGCCGCCAGAGCACTTGCAGCATAGGTTGGGTACGCATCAACCAAGAACGTGAAGACTCCCGAGAACACCAGAATGGTCCTATGAGGGTCAGTCAGGAAGGCCCACGGCACGTAGCATGAGCTTTAACATGGCGCCCAGAGTCATTGGAAGTCGCGGCACTCACCCCGCTCCAAAGAACGCACTGCCGATGAGCGGTACAATCCAGTGCACACGAGAATAGATTGTCCAGGCAAAGATGAACAACCCTATGGTGACAAGCGGCCCCCCAGCAATCGCTGCATTGAGTCGGTTAGAGCCACCGTCCTGAGCTATGCACGGACTAGACATACCTGGGGGTAGCCGCCACTCGGGTTGAAAATCGTCAGACCTTCCCACAGCCTTTTCGTGTTCCAGTTCCAGGAGAACGTAATTGCGGCGCCATAGGGGGTCGGAGAAGATGGCAAAAAGCATGCCGACGAACAGACCGAGGAAGCAAAGACCACGTTGCCACAGCTCGAAGCCGTACACAGTGTCAAAGACTAGTTGGAACGCACCGAAGAAGAGATAGAGTATACCCAACAGGATGGCCGAGAATATGCAGAGGTTCAGACACATCGGTTCCAACGTCAGAAGAAGCAAAGGTCTGTATATCGACCGCAAGACGGTCTGCGCTACCGAACGATGCAACTTCTCAATAGGAGCCTGCCATCTATCATCACCAGTCTCCTTGCGAAGCTTCCGTGCTTTGCGTCTCAAAAGCCTAAACCGAGTCAGTCCATTTAAATTCTCATGAAGTGTGAACACCCTTACACTGGATGATATGTTTCGGGGACGAGGAAGACAATCAAGACTAGCAAAATGCCTGTCCAGATGAGAAGTACATAGAATGTCCACCTCCTGTTAACCATGAAGGTAGGTAGTCAGTTCTGACCAACTTCACAGGTGAATGGGAAGCATACCATGTGGTGAATTGATTGATGAATCCCCCGACCCTGCAACCTTTGTCAGCAGATGCAACAACAGGCTATAACGCTCAAGAAGCACCTACAGTGGGCCCACTTCGGGACCAATGAATGGAGAACTCGTGTAAAGCATCATCGGCGCACTCAGCTCATGACGAGCAAACAGATCACCCACTGTGCCACCGGCGACGCTGAGAAATGCGCTCCCGGCGATACCATTAAAAAACCGGCAGATGATTAGTGTCTGGATGTTTTTGGCCACGGCGCATGGTATCAACCATATCAAGAAGAATGTGAACGAGCAAATATAGATCCGTCTTCGGCCATAGAACTGGCAAGAGTCAGCATAGTTACCCCTCACTAAGAACGAGATGCTAGACGGATGTACAAACCTCCGACAAAGGCCCTAGGAAAAGCGGCCCGACCGCTTCGGAAAACCCATGTCAGTGTCTCTGATATTGGAGAAGGAGAGATTCATCACTTACCCAGGCCCCAGATGAAGAATGACAGGCCGAGGGTTGCGACCAACCGAGAGCAGTTGAATTCTTTGGTGATCTGATCGTAAGTGACGGTATACATTGATGAAGTACAAGTCCTTCGAGCAATAATCAATCAGCGCCAAGCAGGTAGCAGGAGTTCGGCCATCAGACACATACACGCATAGGGAGCCTGATGAGCAGATAATCACAACGAGCCACCGTCTTAACAAATTGAAATTGCGGGGGTTCATGGGGTCATTTTCGTCCCAACCGACTATCAAGTCATCTGTTTCATCAGTAGCACCTCCTTCTTTCCGACTAATGACTCTCTCCGCAGCGGCTTCTTCGTCGGTAGTATGGAAGCTGTATCCGTCGTTCAAGGACCAACTACGCTCGAGGGGATGTGATGAAGCGGACTGATGTCTGCGTAGTCGGTCTTCATGGGAAGGAACTCGAGCACTAATGGGAGCGAAAGTTCCATCGACATTGCCCTCCAACTTTTCCTCTTCCAGATCCTCACCATCACTTTGTTCAGTACTTGGGAAGCGCTCGCCCGAGCAGATGCCTATGCTTTCTCTCGAGCGTTCTGCCCGCTCAGTCGAAGACATGATTGACCAATCCACCGGAGAGATTTCACCACGCGCACTTTCTTTTAGTCTAGTGTCACCTATTCTGTGGGCTCCTTTTGAAATGGAGGACAACCAATGAGTCGACTCGGGAGATGTGAGCTGAGACCGGCCGATCTGCAGCGGAAGCTTAACGGTTGGGTCACTCGGGGAATTCTTTAAGAAAGCTTGACGAAGCCTGACGAGGGAGGGAAGTATAAGGGAGAACTAAGAGAAGCCAGAATATTTGAGGGCCGGTGGAGCGATGGAACAAAGCACAAGAGAGGGGGTACCTCGATCAACTTATAGATAGAGGGATCTCGGCCTCATAATCCCAACTAGATGAGACCAGTCCGGATGCAGACGCCGATCAGGTTCATGGAGCGTTCCTGAGTGGATTGGGGCACTTAGCGAGTTGCAGGTCTGGCGATGGAAAGCGAAAGTTGGTCGAGCTAAGCAGATTGGCTGATCTGGCTGATCGCTGGAGGGATTTAGTGTCGCCCTCGGCCTCGGGGGTGAGCCGAGTGACGGACTGAAGTGATAGATAACGTCCGAACCGCGATAAAGACACGAATCTGGACAGTTGGTCAGTCCAATCTCGCCATATTCCGGAACGGAATCGCAATTCCGGACGCAGACTTACTAATGCCTGCCTGACTGCCTGTAGTCTGTACTCTGGTCAGTTCATGATGGGTGCCGGGGAAGAACCACCCGAGGCGCGAGCATTCGGCAGCCGTGACGTGACGCCAGGAATCCACCCCCAGCCATGGAAGCTTTCCCCACATAAGTACATAAGACACTGAAGTATTGCCGATTACTAGATCTCGAAACAGTCGAATTAGCAGCAATTTACTCCAGGCACAAGACAGAGAACCATGGCATCAAAAGCAGAGATACGCCCCATGCGTATCGCTGGGCTAGATTAGTATTCGATAGACCTCTATTACACTAAGCTACCTATCGTCCAAACATGACGTTCGCCCAACGACCAACAGAGCAATAATCCCAGCCCTCCGGCCGAATCATGATAGCCGCCTTTTCAGTCCCTGAAAAGAGAGAAAGAACACATAATTCAAATCAAAGAACCCCGAAACTCCAATGGATTCACACAAGATAATCGCCCCCATACAAAAGCCCAAGATTCCCGGGGCAGCCTAGCCCGCACTAAAGCACAATCCAAAGAGAACGCAACTGTACATGAACCCGACGCCGGAGCCAAATCATCTAGGCCGCGGCCTCGACGGGCTGCTGCTCAGCCTCCTCATTGGCACCCTCTTCAGCCCAAGAGCCCCAGAGGGCACGCTTGCCCCGGATCTTGAGAGGCCCACCCACCGTCTCCGGTCGTTGTTCGACTTGAACGGCGTCTTTGGTGGCCAGCACAAGGACCTCGAAGAACATCTTAGTGGCGTCGGCCTTGGATGCCTTCTTCTCCGGGAGCAGATCCTGGAACTTCACGCTCTTCTTCTGTTCCGCGGCGGATTCGCCGAGGCGCTCCCGGAGGATATGGACGGCATGCTTCGTACCAAGCGAAACTGGCCCACTGTCTTGAACGGTTGTGTCGTCGACATCCTCCAATGGTTGGTTCATCCCTTCATCATCACTCAGGCGTAGGGCATGGTCCTCCTCGTCACCAGGAAACTCGATATCGGAGCGTTGGAGGAGTGTCGAGTCGAGGCCAACACCCTCATCGATTGGCATGATGGTCTCTTCTTCGCCCAGTTCCAGCGCAGGTGCGGTGGCGGCTTCCACATCCATGTCGGCAATTCCGCTGTCGCGCTTCCGCTTGAGCTCGCCGGCCTTGCGAATAGTATCGAATGAAAGCAGATCGCGCAATTCTGGGGCCCAGCCACGTCCCCGGCCAGCACCAAGCACGTTCGACACAAAGTCACCGTTCTTCTGCATGTTCATCAGGGTCAGTAGCACGGGATCCCGAGGAAGCCACGATGAGGGCTTCAAAATCTCAGAACGATTCAGGTGTTGATCCTTGACATCCTTTTGCTTCTTATCAGTCTGCTGGTCAAGGCCCATGAGGACGACCTTGCGGCGCTTTGCACGTTGAGTATGTTGAGCGCTGAGCTCCTCGGTACCTTCATCTTCCTCTGCCTCCTCATTTTCTTGCTGTGCATTTTCTAGCGCCTTGAAATGACCCTCTGAGATTTCGCTGAGGACGCTCTCGCGCTCCAGTCTGTCATCGACATCGGGCGCAATTATATCAAAGTCGCCACCGAGATCCATGGCGTCATCCGTTTGCAGAAGGTTATCGTGTAGGCCGTCGTCCCCCAAATCCATCTTATCCAGAGGAGCGTCATCTTCGCCAAGGTCCAGTTGCAGGTTATCGACATCGTTGAACTTGCCACCATCGCTGAAGAGATCTTCCTCGACGGGGCGGGGAGCCGGGGCATCTCGACCCACTTCCATACTGAAGTCATGGCCCAGGGGTATTTCATCCTCTCCCAAGTCCAGATCAACCAAAGTGTGATCCTCGAGGCGCGCGGGTTCTTGCGAGGTGGAGCGCCGCAAGCCGGTGTCTGGGAGAAGCTGACTTCCGAAATCCATCGAGGAACCAGGCCGCTTGCCCTCGGGCTCAAGGTTGAGCGTTTGCGGCAACAGAAGGGAAGAGTCCAAATTCATAAACAAGTCCGATTCGGTAAGGACATCGGGCAGCGTGATACCACCTGGGGCAACAACCGTGGTCGTCAGGTCGTTATTGTTCGTCAACCGGAAGGCCTACGTGAGGTTATGTCAGCGAGGGATGTGCCGGATAACGAGGGGCAGCGAGATATACCATTTTGATCTTCATCAGGGCCTCGTTGCAGTCATCCAGCAGATAGCGCGCCTTGCGGCTGTAGATGCGAACGACACCCAAAAGCAGTTGACCGCTCAATCGCAGCGCCATGGGCGCCTGTCCCTGATCAACAATAGCACTCACACTGCTTTCAATGTCTGATTGCAAGATGTGCGACTTGGAAAGCTTGCGCTCCAAGTTGGCCGACAGCCAAACGCGGGCCAGCGGCCCGGTTTTCGACAGCAGGGTCTCCGAGTAGAACATGGCGCGGGGGTAATCAGGATAAAGTCCAAAAGTGATAGCAATTAGGACCCAAGAAAGAAGAGCTAGTTCAAAAACAACCCACCAAGAGCGGTGGCTGTTTGTGGTGGAAGTCCCTGGCAACCGACGGCTGGTGACGCGCCGTATCCAGAAAACAAAAGGATCAGCGACTGGTGCTTCGGCCCCCTACGGGCAGCGGGCGAGGGAGTCCACAGTGTCTTGTGGGGTGGCAGACGACGGGTCAAGTGGGCGATAAAATAGGATCGCGTAAGTTGCGATCGAAAAAAACAAGCCCTACAACAGATGGTTGGAGGGGAAACAGGGAGCCAAAAAGGGATTGGCGATGGTGGGATGAAAGATGGAGATGGGGAGGGGGGGTTGGGACTGAATTCGCAAGGTGGGAGGGAAACAAGAGTGGAAGAGAGGGAAACGGACGGGGAGGGCGCGTCGACCGGCCCATCGCTTGCTTTCCTCTGCTTGGGTTTGGGCGCTGCCAGGTGAATGGCCCGTTACTAAGGCGGAATTGCGGCGGTTGCCCCCAGCCTCCTCAGTTCTTCTTTGATCCAACTGCCCGCGTTTAATTGGTGCGAATCGACGTGGCTGGGGTCACGTGCGGTGAATGCAGCTTAGGTAAGGCTGGATAGTGGATGGGTACGGGATCACCTGACAGAAGCCCTGTGACGGCACTAGACCCGATGTGGGTAACTCGGAACAACGCGTCATCCGACTGGCTAGGCCGCATTGGGAAAGGTATCATCAGCCGCCCCCCGGAAAGCCAGTGCCGTCAATAGAAAGAAGATCCAGGAGAAATCCGAAGCATGAAGGAACGAATGAATCGCGAACAGCCAACCGTACACACTCTTCAATAAGCCTCCGTTTCTTTGTGCCATCCGACCGACCTGGTGGGTGCCCTCTGTTTCTGAGTGCCCGGAGTCTGGCCAGTGCACGGCCCAGTTGGCCGAGTCCACTTAGCGACCCTCCCCATCTTGCCCGCTAACCAATTGACTACTATTGATGCAGTTACGGCCAGGTCGCGTCAACCACCAGGAGACTGGCTTTGCTCTTCGCCGGCCTTGTCGATTTTTCCCCAGCGCTTCTCAAACCCCCCTGAAAACCACCCTTTCTATTTCCTCCCTCTCATCCCGACGGGATGCTAGCAATTGGTGTCTGATCTGCCTGGGCCTATTTTCCGTTTCGACAAAGCATGAGAAATGTCAAGGTCCGCAACGCCCGCGCTACCTTTCCATAATGCCCAGATCCCCGATTCGAGACCTTGGTCGACAACCCCGGCGGACGTGCGCTCCAGCACTTCCCCCTCCGTAAGTTGCCTGCCTGCACCACCATCTCCTTCTTGCCACTTTCCTTTGCGATCGGTTCCCTCGGCGATTCTCCGGTTACTGACCTGGGCGCCATGCGCGGATAGACGTCCACCTCGACATATTCACTCCTAGACCCACAAGAGACCGCAGAGCGCTTACAGACCTCCCTCACCCATGGCCTCAGCCCTGCAGAAGCAGGGGTGCGACTCGCCCGGGATGGACCCAACGAATTACCCCATGAGGAGCCCGAGCCTATCTGGCTCCGTTTTCTCAAGCAGTTCAAGGAGACCCTGATTCTCCTTCTCCTGGCCTCCGCAGCGATCTCATTCTTTATGGGTAACTACGACGATGCAGTCAGCATTACTCTTGCCGTCACAATTGTTGTCACCGTCGGATTTGTCCAGGAATATCGGTCGGAAAAGTCTCTGGAAGCACTAAGTCGTCTGGTGCCGCATCATGCACACCTGATTCGCGATATTCCTGCAGATGGCCCTCCAGTGGTCAGCTCGATCCCACCGGCCCCGGGTGGGGAGATTGAGTTGCAGGAGCTACGAAACAAGAGTCCATCCATCTCCATCGCTGTCAAGGCCTCGAGTACCGTCCCGGCCACTGAACTGGTGCCGGGTGACCTGGTCCTCTTTACCGTTGGGGACCGCATTCCGGCAGATATCAGAATCACTGTGGCCACTGATCTGACAATCGATGAGTCCAACCTGACCGGAGAAAACGAACCGGTTGCCAAGTACCCCGACGCTATTCGCAGCCCGAAGCATCTTCCGTCACACTCCCCCAAGATTGTGAGCCCGCCTCGATCGCCATTCTACGATGCCCCTGCTAGTGGCGCTGTAGGAGCCGATATCCGCCTGAATGAACAACACAACATCGCCTTCATGGGTACTTTGGTTCGGTCAGGATATGGACAGGGACTTGTTATCGGAACCGGCGCGAAAACGGAATTCGGAAGCATCTCCGCTTCGCTCCAGGAAATTGAAAGCCCTCGGACCCCACTACAGCTGTCAATGGACCGTCTGGGCCAGGAACTGAGTTATATATCGTTCGGTGTCATCGGACTAATTGTTCTGATTGGTTTGATCCAAGGCCGCAAGCTCCTTGAAATGTTCACCATTGGCGTTTCGCTCGCGGTGGCTGCGATCCCAGAAGGCCTTCCCATCATTGTCACCGTCACCCTGGCCCTGGGCGTGCTGCGCATGGCCAAGCGAGGTGCCATCATGCGAAGACTGCCGAGCGTTGAGACGCTGGGTTCCGTGAACGTTGTCTGCAGTGATAAGACTGGTACTCTGACCCTCAACCACATGACAGTTACGAAAATGTGGCATTTTGACTGCCCAGAGCCATTCGAGGTTCACAATGACATCTCCTCCTTAACACCCGGGCCCGCAGCGCGCACCGTTCTTCGAATTGGCAACATTGCCAACAATGCCAGGTTGTCTCGTGTGCATGCAAACTCTCCTGCTAGTGCGTCCTCTGCCGCTGTGCTGTCCTCCACGGATGATAGGGCCTCTGGGAGCGTCAGGAGCAGATGGGTTGGCCAGCCCACCGATGTCGCTATACTGGATTTGTTGGACACATTCGGTGAGGACGATGTGCGTGATCGTATCAGCACTCGTGTGGCAGAAACTCCGTTTAGCTCTGAGCGCAAGTGGATGGGTGTAATTATTGGCAACGGCACATCTGGTGATACCAATGTTGCCTATATCAAGGGTGCCCTCGAGCAGGTCCTGTTGCGGTGCGATACTTACTTGACCAAAGATGGCCGCGAGGTTATTCTGGATGAACCACGGCGCCAGGCCGTGAGGCAGGCGGCAGAGGAGATGGCATCAGAGGGGCTACGGGTTCTCGCTTTCGCCAGTGGAGGAGTGAGGGACGCTACTAGAGGCAGGGCATTTGGCAGCAGATCGGGCACCCCCGTGTCCAAGTCCAGCCAAGGCGACGATGACGATCGCTACAATGGGCTAGTTTTTGCGGGTTTGGTAGGAATGAACGATCCCCCGCGCAAGGATGTCCACAAGTCTATCAGACGTCTCATGGCTGGAGGCGTGCGAGTTATCATGATCACAGGAGACGCGGAGACTACTGCAGTGGCCATTGCGAAGAAACTGGGAATGCCCGTCAGCGACGCCCCTGGGTCACGGCCCGTCATCAATGGACATGAGATTGATCGGATGAGCACCGCGGAGCTCGCGCAAGCCATCTCCTCTACCTCGGTCTTCGCCCGCACCAGTCCGGACCATAAAATGAAGCTTGTGCGCGCTCTGCAGTCCCGCGGCGACGTTGTGGCCATGACTGGTGATGGCGTCAATGACGCTCCAGCTCTGAAGAAGGCGGACATTGGCATCTCGATGGGCAAGTTGGGAACTGATGTCGCCAAGGAGGCGGCCGACATGATCTTGACAGATGACGATTTCTCGACAATCTTGCGTGCGATTGAGCAGGGCAAGGGCATCTTCTACAATATCCAGAACTTCATCACGTTCCAGCTCAGCACCAGTGTTGCTGCGCTGAGTCTCGTGCTGCTGAGCACCACCTTGGGTTTCAAGAACCCACTAAATGCTATGCAAATCCTCTGGATCAGTAAGTTTATCGCCATTGCGTGTTTTTCGCGTGTTGCTAATATTAGTTCCTAGATATTCTCATGGATGGTCCGCCTGCGCAATCACTGGGTGTAGAGCCCGTTGATCCGTCTATCATGAACCGTCCTCCGCGCCCTAGGACTGCCCGTGTGCTCACCAAACCCCTCATCCAACGCGTGCTCACATCGGCGATGATGATCATGGTTGGCACTCTTGCCATCTACATCCACGAAATGGGTGACATTGATGATACGGCCAACCCAGGAAAGCGCTCCCGCGTGGTGACGGCTCACGACACGACCATGACATTTACTTGCTTTGTGCTGTTTGATATGTTCAATGCATTGACCTGCCGCAGTGAGGGGAAGTCGGTCCTGCGGGGCGAGATATCTCTGTTTGGGAACAAAATGTTCAACTATGCTGTTCTTGGCTCGCTCGCTGGGCAGGCATGTGTGATTTACCTTCCATTCTTGCAGCGGGTCTTCCAAACGGAACCCCTGGGCCTGGGGCACCTGTTCCGGCTGGTGTGCATTTCGAGCACCGTGTTTTGGGTTGATGAGGCCCGGAAGTACTATATGGCATTGAAGCGACGAGGGACTGTGGGGGGGGTTACAGTGTCAATGTTTAATAGAGGGCTGGGTTATATGTATAGAGGGAATGCATTTTTCTTGTGTATTATTCTACTTTTTTTTGGGTGGGTGTCTGATAGCTTCGAACATGACCATGTCATCCAGGTGAGAGATTCAACTAGGGTTAAAAAAATACCTACAGAGATGATGAAGCGAGGGGGGAAAAATGGAGTTGGGTGCCATTTGTCCGTCCGTACTTACTGCGAATGGCTCATTAAATCAGTTATCGTTTATTTGACAGTACACTCACTACATACACACACACATACATATAGATAGAAAGAGATAGGATAGATAGGTAGGAAAAGAGAGAAAGCAAAAAATGTATGACCTACGCAGGATTCGAACCTGCAATCTCTTGATCCGTAGTCAAGCGCCTTACCATTGGGCCAGCAGGCCAGGGTGCTGAAATATTAGCCTTTTATTTGTTACATAGCCCACGTATTTTAGTTAACCTTCAGCACTTGTTCCCAATGCTCAGTCCTCTAGAATACTTTCATACACCTATATGTGTGCAGCTGGTGCTATTACAGGGTAGGTCTATGTGTCGAGTAAATGACACAGTAGACATCGATTGATTACATTTGTCGAGAAAGGTTCCTACATAATGTGGTCCATGGTCATGTGATCCAGTCCTTTTTTTCCGCCCATATCAAGGATATCAGTGGCCTGCTTTCTCTGTTTTACTACGACTCTATTGGCCTAGTCCAATATCACTAGTCTCTTCGTTATCATTGGGTTACTGGTCCCTGGACGCTATTGTATGTTGTTAATGTTGCCATGGTCCTAGTCAGTTGCCACAGCTTGGGGTCATAAATATAGCAAGCTTCATGCAGGTGAAACGTGCACCAGGCCAGTGCTTCCAAGCAAAAAATTCCCGATCAACTGATCAATAGTAGTGAGGACCCATGCAGGTCAGCTCACTGAGACTATCCGCACAATGTCGTCAGTATTAACAACCACAGATCAAACTCACTAGCCAAGGACATATCTGTTCCAGCAGTCGATCTGCGTTCCGCAGTCGGGACCCAAAGCCACGTGTAGCTATTAAATAGGGGGTCCATACACGAGACACGGTGACTCGGACATCCAACTGATGCCAAAAGTCTTTGCCGGAGCCTTACCGTTGAGGCTGCAAGTGCCCCGACTCCAGAACATGAGATTCCCACAGGGTCCGCAGCTCATAAAGGGACGACACAGGAAGCCGATTCCTATTAATCCGCGACCCCGGAATTGCATAACCAGTCACCGCATTGCCCGCTCGGCGTATATGTTGAGTTAGAACTCCCAGATCGCAGGGTGACTTCGTAGGAGTCATTGGATTTATTAACACGGGCGTGATGAATCACTGGAATTAGGACGCATTGCGCCGGGGCATTTCTCGATCGCAGCGTAATTAGGGCTGTCTGCAGATAAAAGTTAGGTAATAGTGCTTGGCCATGCCCGGCCAGCCACCAGGCAACCGGGATTGTGATTGGCCCCGGCGATGGCCTCATGGCTCATGCCCGGGCCTTCTCCAGTCACCCCCGTGAAGATGCAATTATGCAATGGGCCAACAAGGGCCCGCAATGCGCACGTGGCCACCACGGGGAGACTAATTCCATCTCGTGCAGCGTTCGTGACATCTCCGCCCCGGCCCCTGACCCATCGGCCGACGGCCTGATTATACAGGCACCTACCCTTTGATATCTGGAATGCCTGGGCCATACTGGGGAATGGCAGAGCGGGATTCTCCCGACAGGAAAGTAGTCCAAATAAGCATACTCGAGACCTGGGAACTAATGATCAGCGTCCGGTTTAGTGATAAGATATTCAGCAACATCAACCCACCTTGCGGATGATACTGGCACCTTACTCGACAGGCAGTCCTGAGATAAGCTGTTAGTGCAGCGGATACGGGGTTAGTTATATGGAGAAGATCGAGGAGGGAATCCTTTAAATAATTAAGGACAGGTACTAGTTCCTTCACCGAAGCTACATGCTCCATATCTCTTCAGACTTCCATGCCCCTGGTCGGGGGAGGATATCTATCTAGGGCATCCTACGTATGAACCACCGCCTTACCCGGTTGGGTATCGTGTTATCACTCCAGGGTCCAGTACACTGGTCCGATGTAGGATCTCAGTCGACTGCTGATAGGTTAAGGTAGCCTACCTACTGCCTACGGTCCACCCCACGCGACTACCGGCTAGGCCGAGGACTAGCATCATTATTGCTGCCCCGTCAGGCGTATCTCATAGGTAGGCCATTCGTACTAAGTATGGCTAGCACGGCATCTACTATCTAGGCTCTCTATCTATCTACCTGGTACCTACCCCTGGGGAGCAAATTCTCCGAGCCGCGATGATAGTCAGGAGTACGGAGGGAGGACAGACCTGGTACAATAGCCACGCTGGAGTGTTCACCGCATCCACCGCGTGTTCATTGGAGGCCTCCGAGCAGGCAGCCAAGATGAAACCCGCCAAGAGCCAAGCAGCGACGCCGACGAGTCAGCCGTCCATCCGCCCGAAACAGGCGCCCAGCAAGCCGAGCCGGCGATAGGAACTGGGCCGCGCTTTCCCGAAAAGTCCCGAGTGGGCATCGGGAGAATGAGGAAGCCTAAACCTAATCCGAGCGGGACTTCATTGGCCAAGCTTCTCGTTATCAACGCGGTGGGGTCTTTCGAGGCTGAGCTACACCGGATCCGGTGCTAGAGGGCCCCACCCCGGATGTAGGTGGCGCGCAGGGCCTTATCGTGACCTCCCAACCAATCGATTCGGAGTAGTGATGAGCTCAGAGAAATGGACCGTGATAAGAGGCCCTGTCGAGGGTTTCCAGTTTTCCACGGAATGGCGACGGTCGTGGGTGCCGCATTGGGGTGAAACACGATGATCTCGATGACTGGTTCCAGGCATTGGCCGTTGGAATCTCAATGTGTAGTCGTTTCGAAGAGGAAACATAGTTTGGGGGGATCGGACCTCCCCTTTGGATTCATTTCTCCCAGGATGGGTTGTATCATGGTGGTTTACAATTCTCTCGTAAAGCAGTCAGTCCGCTGCAGGGTTGGGCACGGAGCAGGGGGTGTGCGTGTGCCTGATAAATCGGTGGGCTCAAAATTCGAGCCGGGAGATCCAGCGGTAGGCACCTATCTGTTCGCCCCCCTGGCGGCACTCGAGGGAAGGCCGCGAGTATGCGCTCTGTAGATTGGACGTGTTCAGTCTGTTATCATTGGGATTGATAGATGCGTGATAGATAGCAGTCGGAGCTCCGCGCCCATTGTATGGAGTACATAAAGTAAACAAAGCCCAGGAATTCGCGCTGGCCTTCCTGGTGGCTGTTCCTTTCCCTCCCTCAGGTGTCTACGCAGGGAACCGTGACCCATCCGGTCCTACCAGACGACGACGCCTGTCCACCAGACCGTATACTAGTACGGATTACGGATCACGGATTAATATACGAGCAGCTTTTAGAACCCGGCCGTTTAGGCTATACGAACGTTCGTTTGGGACGAACTCGCCGATTTACTGGGCTTGGTCTGGTCTGGTCTGGTCTGGCCCGACGCCTCTGTTGACCATGATGATGGTTGTGAATGAACACGGTTGAGAAGTGGTGATGATGATGATGATGACGATGATGTTGCTGATGCCGCCTGCTCTGTTCAACCCGTTTGGTTACTAGTACTATCTACTGAGTACTAGTATCTACTAACCCATAGCCGAGAGAAACCACACTAGACCCAGCCGGGATGATTGAATATGACGGGGTTTTCGCCACCGACGCTTCGGGACTTGTGCAGAATCGGCGGCGGGCTTGGCCGAGAGCCGGCCTTTTCGCCACGGACCCAATGGGAAGAAGCCCTCAATGAATCGATGAAGACCAATCGTGACTGTTGTCATTGTGATCTCAATCGACTGGAGTGGAGGACGACTACTACTAATTCTCCAGCAGCAGCAGCCAACAATATCATTAGCCGGTGCTGCAGTAGCAGCACTGCAGCAGAAACCTTAGTTGCCCTGCTCCGCCGCCGCCGTTCGCCAGGAAACGCAACCAGTGGATTGATTGATGGGGGTTTGGTGAGTGGATGATCGTCGGGCCCGAGTTTATTTTATGCCATTTGATTTTTCACCTTATCTCTCGCCAGACTCGGCAGCCTTCCATTTGGGGGAATTTTTTTGATTTACTTTTCTTTTTTTTTGCTTTAAGCGCGCCTCCCTCGCGTGGAGGAGAGACATTGTTTTTTTTCCCCCTCTCCTGGATTCTTGGGATACGATAATCTGGACTACTATTATCATTTGGTTATCGGGTCCTCCCACGCGAGTCAATCGCCCATCTGGCATATCTACCTATCAACCAGACGCAAGCCATCACTAATAGATATTATCGACGGACAAGCAGCTCCACCCGCGCCCAACGTTTGAGCAAAGTTTAGGGGATCGCGAGTGAGACTGTAGTCCAGGGCCCTTTCCTGGGACGGCCAGTGGAACTGGAAGGGAACTTGACACGATCCGTTTATCGCAGCAAAAGTCCTGTCGAGTCCCACTCGGTGCCTTTCCAGAATCTTGTCGCTGCCCGGCCGCACCACTCGCCGGCCCTCCTCAAGTCAGCGCACTCTTATTTATATAGTCCACGCCCTCCGCCCCCCCCGTGGCGGTTTTCCTTTCTCCACACCCGGCGGAGTCTGCTGCTCTCTCTCTCCCAGTCACAGTCCGTCAGTCACGGCATTCCGTCTCGCATTCCCCGAGTGCCAGTATTCGCTCTCTCTTGACGCCTATTCGACTCCTGCTCAGCTTCCTCTCCCTCCCTCCCATCCACCCATCCATCCATCCTTCTCCCCCGCCCAGACAGACAGACAGGCAGACAGCCTCTTCCTTCTTCTCCCATCCCGTATTCGATCCGATCTCGCTCGTGCATTCCTCGCTGCCACTCACCACCTCTTCTTACTCTACCACCCGCCTGTTCTCGTCCCCGAGGACAACCCGGCGGTGGTGACCTCGAATTCTCCCCTCACGACAACGTCCGCCTGAACATCCCGACTTGTCAATTCTTCGTATTCACCTTCTTTGGAGAGTTTCGCACTATGGCGGACAAAGTAGGCGTCTATATCCCCCAATATGCGTCGTACAACTGGACTGGTGCCCCCTCCGACTACGAGGCACTCACGACCAATGAAATCGGTGGCAATTCCAGTTGGTTACCCTGCTTCCTCCTGGTCGTGATGGCTCTTTGACTCACCTGCTGGCTAGGAACGGAAAACTTGAACAAATGGTTTCAATCCGGTGATCAGGCGTACATCATCGTGGCCTCGGCCATGGTTATGGTTATGGTCCCCGGTCTGGCCTTCCTCTACTCGGGTCTCGCACGCCGTAAGTCGGCTTTGAGTATGATCTGGGCCTGTATGGCCTCATTCTCCGTCGTCACCTTCCAGTGGTACTTCTGGGGTTACTCTCTCGCCTTTTCGCCCACTGCAACCAACGGATACATTGGTAACCTGCGTAACTTCGGCTTGATGAAGACGTTGGCTGATCCCAGCCCTGGCTCGCCTCTCATTCCTAACCTTCTCTACGCCTTTTACCAGGTATGGTCACGTTAAACCATCCCGTTTCCTCAACCAATGACTGACTTTGGCTGGGATAGATGCAATTCTGTGGAGTAACAGCAGCGATTATCATGGGAGCTGTGGCGGAACGTGGACGCATGCTGCCGGCGATGGTATTCGTCTTCATCTGGGCCACGATAGTGTACTGTCCTCTAGCATGCTGGGCATGGAACGTGAACGGCTGGGCGTACAAATACGGTGTCTTGGATTACGCGGGTGGTGGCCCCGTCGAGATCGGCTCTGGTCTGTCAGCGCTCGCCTACTCGATGGTCCTGGGTCGTCGACAGGAGCGGATGATGCTGAATTTCCGTCCCCACAACGTCTCCCTCATTCTTTTGGGCACCGTGTTCCTTTGGTTCGGATGGCTGGGATTCAACGGTGGCTCGGCATTTGGAGCGAACCTTCGTGCCACCATGGCTTGCTGGAACTCTAACCTGACCGGTGCCTTTGCGGGCATTACCTGGGTTCTCCTCGATTGGCGGCTGGCTCGGAAGTGGTCCATGGTCGGTTGGTGCTCTGGAACCATCTCGGGCCTGGTCGCGGCCACCCCAGCATCTGGCTTCATCCCCCCGTGGGCGAGTGTGATCTTGGGCGTTGTGACCGGTATTGTTTGCAACTACTCCACCAAGGGTAAGTCACGCATGATTCTCTTCATCTCTAGGTCCCTGACTGACGGCTACAGTGAAATACTGGATCCGCATCGATGACTCAATGGATGTGTTCGCCGAACACGGTGTTGCCGGAATTGTTGGCCTGTTTTTCAACGCCCTCTTCGCTGACGACGCGATTGTCGGCCTGGACGGTGTCAACACCGGATCGAAGTCTGGAGGCTGGCTGATCCACAACTACAAGCAGCTCTACATTCAAATTGCCTACATTGTGGCCACCTGCGCCTATGCGTTCACCATGTCCGCCATCATCGCCTATGCCATCAACGCCATCCCCGGCCTGAAACTGCGTGCGTCAGAAGAAGCCGAGCTGCTGGGTATGGATGATGACCAGCTGGGAGAATTCGCGTACGACTATGTCGAAGTCCGTCGTGACTACCTTGCCTGGACCCCTCAGCAGCACAACCAGCTCGAAGACGGCCACCAGATCCCCGCCGCTGCGCGGTACGGAATCGGCGAGCACAGTGAGATGATGCTGGATGGCCACGCCCCGGTCGGCGTGGACAGCCGCGGCTGCAGCGAAGGCGACTCGGGCATCCAGGAGCTGAAGATGCAGCCTGCCCCCCGACAGGTGGCAGAACATCACGCGCCCCATGAGCCTGAGCCCATCGAGGAGCCTGTGCCTGCGACTCAGATCAACGAAAAGGTTACGACCTGAACCGGTATACATCTCTAAACTCTAATGTTTTGTGTCTTTATGTGATATCCAGCGTTGCCGTTCTGATTAGCCCGGCGGAGCCATTTCTTGTACATGTATTATTTTTGGCGGCGATTTGGGTTTGGCGTTTGTGGAACAAAACCCGCGGGTCATGTATACCTACCTGTTGGGTGGCTTGTATATATCAGGTTATCAGCGGGGAGTTTTATTTTACTTTCTAGATTTGATTCAGGATTGATACCAGCACCAGCATAGATTAGTCAATTGATGATTCTGATACAATCCAATACCAGTGGAGATCGCAGTTCCTAGAGGTCATTGTAAATAGTATGTAGAAACCCATCGACTCACAGTATCGTTCATGATCAGTGATCAGCACCCCAGGCACCAAAACAGCCCACCGAAACAGAAAACAGTGACAAGCCATGTACTCCACAGACTGGAGATGCCTGTCAGGTTCACGCAGCCTAAACATATCCGGCAGGTGAGCACGTGTCCAAGTACCCAGTTAGCCCCCCTTCCAATTCATGTATGATCCTTGAAGGATGTAGTAATTATTTTATGACTGGTCATTAGATAATTGAGGGTTTCTCTCTCTCTCTCTCTCTCTCTCTCTCTCTCTCTGTGTGTGTGTGTGTGTGTGTATTGGTTTTTGTTATCTTGGTACTGGAGAAAAGATGGGTTCGGAGAGATAAATTGTAGGGGTCGAACTCCCCGCTTCCGCGGGGGGGGGGAGGGCGCGATATACTAACCGTGAATAGATGGATGGATGTGCTTTATAGATTGGGGTGATTGAGTGGATAGATAGGTAGGTAGGTCGTACTTAGTTCTCTATGTAGGGCATATATATAAATCTCTCGTGATTTATCGTCCTATACGGTGCCACAGGTATGGAGACGTATGAATCATTAGGGAATCACGAAAGGCCATGAAATAATTATCGATACGAAGATAGCCAGCTTGTGTATATATACAGACAGTAGATGTGGCCTCGAGATGGGTTATCAAGAGTACTAGAAAGATGTTTGAAGGATGGGTTCGCTTAAGGCTGAGAATGGAAAGTGATAAGGAAGAAACAATCAGGTTAAATACGCCGCACCATTCCCCGTACTCTCATTCGCTCTTCGCGGCTCAGTTTATCGACTACCTCGGCGGTCTCGCCGCCGCGCAGGACATCTTCCCATTCGTCTTCGTCCATGCCCATTACGAGCACCATTTGCAGACACCGAGTGAAGACCTCGCGGTGGCGGTATCGGCCTGGCGCGGCTTGTGTGCCGCCCACATCCACGGCGGCGCTTACCACACCGGACACATCCCGTTCGAGACGAGTGGCGCCCAGCGCATTGACCCGGCCGTGATATGACCAGAGACGCTTCTCGAGGAGACGGGCCAGGTACGCCACGGTGACAGTAAGAAGGCGGTCGAATGCGGACGCGGTGAGGATGCGACACAGTGGAAGGAGCAGCTCGGTCCAGGCGGCGGCGAAGCGCGGCCGGACCAGCTCGGCTCGGCTGGTGGGGTCGTCGTCGTCGGGAACGCTGCCATCGGCGACGAAGTCCGGCTCATCCGAGTCGTAGTCGTGGTAGACAGTGCGGGTGGGGTCGGTGTCCTCACGCGGCTGGTACTCGATGTCTCGGAAGGCATCGGAGAGGATAGGGCGGAGACGGTGTTTGATGACGTTGTTGAAGACGACTTGAATGCCGTCCGTAAGGAGGTCGGTGACCTTGGACTCGAAAGAGGCAGAGAGCGACTGGAGGGTTTGGGTTGCGAGGCGGGCGTCCTCGGGGACGGGGAACAGGGAGCGGAGAGGGTCGGTGTCCTGGACTTGACCGTCGGGGCCAACCGATTTTTTGGTCTCCGTGTGATTCTGCAGGATGCGGCGAACGTAGTCGACTGCGACGTCGAGGTTGTTGATGAGGACGAGGAAGGAGAGGACAAGCTGCTCCTGGGGCTGGGTGCCTTGGACGGCGGCGCGGGGATAGCATTCGTCGCGCATTTTGCGCTGAGTCATGCCGATGAAATCGGAGCCGAGGACACGCGAGAGCGTGGGCACGACACTGGTGACGACGGAGATTTGCGACGTAGCGAGGGACTGCTGTAGGACTTTGTTGACAATGTACATGATGTCGTCGACGGCGGAGGTGATGTGCGGCGGCTCGGATTTGAGGGGTCGCTGCGGGTTCAGGGTCAGGCCCGAGGGCTGTTCATCCAGCTGGAATGCCTTCTCGACCGACCGGCGGAAGAAGAAGGTGGTCATGGTGTTGAAGGGGCCGGCCAGGCGGTCGTTGATCTTCTTCGACAGGGTCGAGTCCCGAAGGAACGGCGGAAGGGAGAACTTCTGGTTCTCGTCTCCGGGCGGCTGCATCTGGTCAGTTGGGAACATCGGATGTTTTCGACTGGGACTCACATTGCAGGTGTCTGCCAGAAACCGGCAATATAGTGACCAGCGACCAAGCATGACTGCCATCTCGTTGAGAAGCCCGTCGATCTCCTTCATATCCACGCCCTCCTCGTCGGCCGCAGCGGATGCATCCCGCACGGCAGGCGAGTTGGACCGTGGAGTTCCGCCGCGTTGGGGAGGAAGGAAGCTCTGCACGAGGAAAGTAAATGCATAGGACTTAGTGTCGGTCAGCTTGCGGTCCACATGCCTCTCGTCGCTCCAGGTGTCCAGGATGATACCGCCCTGGACATCTGCCTCGAGCTGTAGACGCTCGATGACCCGGTTCATCTTGCGCGGCCCATAGTGGCGCTCCACCAGGCCGCCGTGCCCATCGATGATCTGCGCAATATGCTCGAACAGCTTGGTCAGGGCATTGGCGTAGAAGAAGCCGTCCTTGTTCGGAGAAGCCCCGGTGCCGGCATTGAGATTCGATCGCGCTCGTGCAGCCACGCCCTGGCAGACATAGCGACCATAGACATCCAAGCCCACCTCAGAGCGGCCGATGAGGGGGAATAGCTTGAAGAAGCGTGTGATCCGAGCCCCGTTGTTCTCCTTGACAGCCTTGTCGAACTCGCGCAGGAACAAGCCACAGAGCGACTCGGCGGCGTTACCGAGAGTGATGTTCGGTGGGTCCGGAACCTCGGCTGTAGGGACCATTTCAGCTGCAAAGGCACCCTGCGCGACCTCCGGAGCGATCTTGGAAGCGCGGTTCAGGTAGCTGGCCGCCGTCTCCCAGTCCTGCGGTGCTCCCATGGAGCCTGCGACGCCCAGCACACAGGCCTTGAGTTCGGACACCTGCTCGACCACTTCCAATGTTGCCTTCACACGGGATTGTTCCAAATCGAGGCGACGGACGGCGCTGGAGATGCGGTCGGCGGTGGTTGCGGCGGCGGACAGCATGCCATGGCTGATGGTGCGGGTGGTGCTGGTCTGAGAACCGAGATGGGCACGGAGTAAGTCGAGACGACCGAGTTCTCGCGAGAAATCCTTCTGGGAGGCCACGAGGGCGTCCAGACGGGCGGTGACGGACGCTTCCTGGTCGTGCAGGTGCGACAAGGTGGCCTTGATTTCGGCGACGGAGCTGGCATTGTAGATGTCCGCGGGGGGCTGCGAGGGACGCTCCGGGGCCACGGCATGACCATTGGCCACGCCGACCGGGGAGTTAACCATTGTCCGCGTAGACCGACGGGCGAGTTGCAACTGTGGAGAGCGACAGGAAGAGATGAGAGGGAGAGATGAGATGAGATGAGATGAGATGAGATGAGATGAGATGAGATGAAATGGATGGATGGATGCCATCTGGCGTCGCGGCCCGGAGGCGGTGAGCTGCCGAGGGGCTGCAGCGGTCGGTCAGTCTGGTCAATTTCTCCCCGATGGCTTTTCTCAGACCCATGGGAATCAGCAGGGTTGGCGGAATTCCGATATCCCGGAGACGTGCCTATTCTCTCCCTTTTTTTTTTTTTTTTTTACCTACTTTTCTAGGGCTTGGATCTCCAACCCAAGGAACCGCCATGGCGGGTAGTCCGCAGTGGATTGATTCCTCAGGCAGCGATCAGGTGGAGGAATTCTGCCGGAGTGCCATTCGACGTCATCTTCAGCTTCCAGTCGGGCTTTTCCCCTCACTGCCTCAATCCCCCCCACCAGCTCGACTACCGCTAGAACGACTGCTCCTGGACAGCGTCTCACTGACTACTGGGAATTGACCTCACCTCGCCATCATTGGCCGCCGTCACAGACCCCGACACCAGCAAGCCCGGCCCAGATCTGGTCGCCGGCCGCGCACCATGGGCAACGAACCATCAACCATGGTGGACGAGCATACGCCGCCTACCGTGCTGGAGGCGCGTACGATCGAGGCTGTGGCCAAGTATATTGAGCAAAGATCGGTGCAGCGCGTAGTGGTGATGGTATGCCACCCCTTCCCCCGCATTGCGCCTTGCATGTATTAAAGAAAACGTGAAAAACCCACTAACGTGGCAATGGTCGTTCACCATCACAGGTAGGAGCTGGCATCAGTACCTCCGCTGGAATCCCCGATTTTCGCTCTCCAGACACGGGAATCTACTCTAACCTCGAGTGTCTGGACCTGCCGGAGCCTGAAGCGGTCTTCGACATTGATTTCTTCCGCGAAAATCCCCGGCCCTTCTACGCCTTGGCCCGGGAACTGGCCCCGGGCAAATATCGACCCACCATCGCACATTCGTTTATCAAACTACTCTACGATAAGGGTCTGTTGATGAAGCACTTCTCGCAGAACATTGACTGTCTGGAGCGCCTGGCCGGGGTGCCGGGCGACATGATTGTCGAGGCGCACGGCAGCTTTGCGACGCAGCATTGCATCGATTGCAAAGTCGAATATCCCGACGACCTGATGAAAGAAGCTATTGCTAAGGGGGAGGTACCGTACTGCGCCCAGTGCAAAGGACTGGTGAAGCCGGACATTGTTTTCTTCGGGGAGGCGCTGCCGGCCAACTTCTTCGACAACCGGGAGCTCCCCGAACAGGCCGACCTCTGCATCATCATGGGAACCAGTCTAACCGTGCAACCGTTCGCTAGTCTGCCTGTGTTCTGTCGTGAAGGAGTCCCACGAGTGTTGATTAACATGGAACGAGTAGGTGGGCTGGGGTCCCGACCGGACGATGTGCTGGTCCTGGGAGACTGCGACACCGGGGTGAGGAAACTTGCGCGGGCGCTGGGCTGGGAGGAGGAGCTGGAGGAGCTGTGGGAGACGACGAAACCGGATAAAGGAGCACAAGAGGCGGAGAATGCACCCCTCCAGACGAGGGAGGAGCGGCTCCAGGACGAGGTGGATCGCCTGACCGAGGAGGTGGATCGCACGCTGGGAATCTCCAATGCGTACCAGCAGCGGGTGCGGCAGCATCTGGAGCGCCAGTCCAGCAAGAACACGGATGCTGCGGATGATACGAAGCGGGACGAGGAGACGGACCGCATCGGGGGCCTCGCACATGTCTTCCCGCATCTGGCGCGGGTCAAGGAAGGGAAGAGAGGATAATCGAGAGATCACATGGACGGGCAGGCATGGAAGGCCCGGGCGAGATGGCGTTGGGTGGCTGGTTCGAGTGCTTCTGACTGGATGCAGCCAGGGGAGCTGGACTGGTCGGGCAGCCGGTTCCTGGGGCTCCTCGGAGCTTCGCCACGGATGGGAGATCGGGGAGGATGATAATTTGGATATATACTGGGACGGAGTATAGGGTGATGATACACACGATAGCTGTGATGAGTCTACTACTAGGGAGTCGTACGGAGTTACTGCGAGGAAATGGACGGGGTTGGGACAAAGCCGCCCAGCATTCCTGCACGATTAGCCCTTGAACTGCAACCGACAGTCCCATGTCATATCGTGACAGCTCAGTGCCCCGAGCCAATAAAGGAGGGGGATCTGGGGAAGAGTAGAAGAGTAGAAATAGAGTCGGAGGGCGGCGATCCGAGCAGGTCCCAAAGCAACGGCCGGTGAGTGCCAGTCTGGTCCCTCGTCGCCCTCCACTGCGGGGCATTATTATTAGTAGTATTACTATTACACAGTACCTAGTAGTATTGTTCCCACGCGCCTTCCACTTCCTGGTCTGCCTGAGACTGTTTCTGCCCCACGTCATTTTCTCCCGTCGAACTTTCCTCCCCTCTTTCTCCGGCTTCTCTGCTTCTCTTCTTCTCTTCTTCTCTTCTTCTTCCCCCTCTCTTCTTCTCCATCTACCTGACTTTCTCTCCTTTCCTTCTTCCCCAATACCCCCCTCTTTCTCTCCATCGAATTCTTCATCCCCTCCCACCCCCGCATCTCGTCACCATGGTCGGACTCGGTCCCAAGCGCCCCCACTCCCGCAAGGGTACTTTCTTCTACTGCTGCTCCCTTTCTCTGCCTCGGGATGCCGATCACTAACCCAATGGCTCGCCCCCCCCCCCCAGGTTCCATGGCCGATGTTCCCCAGAACCTCCTCCAGCAGATCAAGGACTTCGAGGAGCATTTCACTGTCGATCGCTCTACGCTCAAGAAGATCGTCGACCACTTCATCAAGGAGCTGGAAAAGGGTATGTGCCCCGCCATCCCGGCCCCTGATTCGGCCCGTGAAGCCTTCCCCGACTAACCCGGTCCCCTCGTCGCATCAGGTCTCAGTGTCGAAGGTGGTAACATCGTAAGTGTCCCGGCTCGATCGATGGTTCCACCTCACCTACGAATCGACTGACAATGTCTCTCCCAGCCCATGAACGTCACCTGGGTCCTCGGATTCCCCGATGGCGACGAGCAAGGAACCTTCCTCGCCCTCGACATGGGTGGCACCAACCTGCGTGTCTGTGAGATCACCTTGACCCAGGAGAAGGGCGCCTTCGACATCACTCAGTCCAAGTACCGCATGCCCGAGGAATTGAAGACCGGCACCGCCGAGGAGCTCTGGGAATACATTGCCGACTGCCTGCAGCAGTTCATCGAGTCCCACCACGAGAACGAGAAGGTCTCCAAACTGCCCCTGGGTTTCACCTTCTCTTACCCCGCCACCCAGGACTACATCGACCACGGTGTCCTGCAGCGCTGGACCAAGGGCTTCGACATTGATGGTGTTGAGGGCCAGGACGTCGTTCCCCCCTTGGAGACGATCCTGCAGAAGCGTGTAGGTGTCTTCTGATGCTCGAATGGAACATGTCCAGGCTGACCTCTCGACTATAGGGCCTGCCCATCAAGGTAGCTGCGCTGATCAATGACACCACCGGAACCCTTATCGCCTCCTCCTACACCGACTCCGACATGAAGATTGGCTGCATTTTCGGCACCGGTGTCAACGCCGCCTACATGGAGAACGTCGGTTCCGTCCCCAAGCTGGCCCACATGAACCTGCCCCCCGACATGCCCGTGGCTATCAACTGCGAGTACGGTGCGTTCGACAACGAGCACATCGTGCTTCCCCTCACCAAGTATGACCACATCATCGACCGCGACTCGCCCCGTCCCGGCCAGCAGGCCTTCGAGAAGATGACCGCAGGTCTGTACCTGGGTGAGATCTTCCGTTTGGCTCTGGTGGATTTGGTGGAGAACCGCCCCGGCCTCATCTTCAACGGCCAGGACACCACTAAGCTGCGCAAGCCCTACATCCTGGATGCCTCCTTCCTGGCGGCCATTGAGGAGGACCCCTACGAGAACCTGGAGGAGACCGAGGAGCTCCTCGAGCGTGAGCTGAACATCAAGGCCACGCCCGCCGAGTTGGAGATGATCCGCCGCTTGGCCGAGTTGATCGGCACGCGTGCTGCTCGCCTGTCGGCCTGCGGTGTCGCCGCTATCTGCAAGAAGAAGGGCATCGAGTCGTGCCACGTTGGTGCGGACGGATCCGTCTTCACCAAGTACCCGCACTTCAAGGCGCGCGGTGCGCGGGCTCTGCGGGAGATCCTTGACTGGGCTCCCGAGGAGAAGGACAAGGTGACCATCCTGGCTGCTGAGGATGGATCCGGTGTGGGCGCCGCCCTCATTGCGGCGCTGACCCTGAAGCGGGTCAAGGCGGGTAACCTGGCTGGTATCCGCAACATGGCCGAAATGAAGACGCTGCTATAATGATCTGACTGGCGCATGATTTTGGAATTGGTTGGTGTTGTGACGCGGGGATCTGGGCGGAATGAAAATATACAGTTACACGAGGCATGGAGCTTTCAGTTAATACGAAGGGTTTTGATACACAGATGATCGCCGATCATTCGAGATTTAAGAGTGGGCGACTGGATTTGTAACTCCGGTGCTCGTGACTGGTCTCTGCATGACGGTCTGGTATAAACAGCATCCCTGCCGCAAGCAAACGGGTTGCCCGAGTGGTTTGCGGGGAGACGAGGGAGAATGCCCTGGCGACATTCCCGGTTGCCGAGCGAGGAATGCCCAAGCATCGTAGAGACCCGATGACCCTCTCGCGTAGATTCTCACAGGCCCGCCCAGTTGTCAACAAACAGCCTGGCCTAACAACCGATTGCTATTGGGCCGGAATGTCTGCCATCGTCAACATGACCGGCTGCATCCATGGTACCTGGTGCCTGGCAGAAGTAGTAGGACATAAATACATGCCTTCAGCGAGCCCTATCCGCAAGCTCGCCTTCTCTCTTCCTCCCCCATTGTTCCTATCCCAAACATCATCCACTCTTGCACTCATTGATTCCATTGATAAATCACCACATCACTTACTACAATCAAGTCACAATGAAGCTTTCACTTACCCTTCTCGCCGCCGCCCTCACGGCCACCACGGCCCTCGCCGCCGCCGTCCATAACGACCGTCCCCTCATCAAGAAGGATGTCGCTGCCGCTGCCCCCTCCGGCACCGCCAGCGCCGTTGCTCTGGCCAGTCCCTCTGTGGCCGCGGCCGCGCAGTACGGGACGGCGCAGGTAGCGGATGGGACAGACGATGATGACAAGGGCAAGGACGATGGTGAGGACGATGGAGAGGACGAGGGGGCCGATGATGGTGAGAAGGGGGATCAAGATGCCGATAAAGATGGCGTATGTTGTCCTTCTCATCAATTCCCACCTTTCCCCTATCAAGTACTAGGGGTGATTGCTAACCGTGCGTATTATGGGTATAGGCTGCCAGCTCGCTTGATTTTGTAAGATCTCCCCTCCTTCCGGATTAAGATGGATTGGGGTTGGGGTTACTATATGTCTCTATGGGACAGATAAGCCGGATATATATGAGGAGAGATGTTTGTTTCGTTTCGAAGGAGAATTTACTAACATCTTTTGTTTTGGATGCATAGCTATCGGGAATTCTAGGCTTGGTAAGTTCAATTCCTTTCTTCTCTTTCCCTCTATGTATAGGGGGCGTGTTTGAAATGAATGATGGATGGCTAACCAGTAAATGTGTGGTAGTTGGGTTCTTTGGTGAGTTAACTAGTCCTCTACATCTCTCTCTGTCTCTTTCTCTCTTTGGCTCTCTTTTTCTTGTCTTGTGCTTGTACTCTGTCAAAGTACTGGACAGGAAAGGAAAGGAAAGGAAAGGAAATGAAAGAAAAGAAAAGAAAAGGAAAGACATAGAGAGAGATATAGATTGTTTGTATCTACAGGAGCAAAGCAACGTACTAACCCCTGATCTTGCGATAATAGGGTCTGCGACAGGGCGGTGTCCCGGGTCAGCAGTAGACAGTCATCTCTCTATCTGCCTACCCAACCATCTTTCTCCATTCATGTCATGAGGGGTGTGGTCGCTCTTGTTGGTGGTGCTTGATGAATTCTTTTTGACTTTCTTGTGCCTGATTTGTTTATTATATTTCCGAGGTGCTCAGGGCCTGTTTTTCCTCCTTTTAATACTCTATTCCGTTGCCTAGTTGTTTCGGGTGTCGATTCTGTCTGTCTACATACCTACCTACCATACAGTACAGTACAACCATTGGTCGTTGGTTGGTGTGGTCGATTCTACAGTATTAGTAGTGATCATGCCTTGATCAGGAATGTGAACTTTTAGATATATATGTATGTATGTATGTATGCAGGTCTATCGATTCCCTCCCAAGTCTCCATCACCCCCGGATCTCCCACAGTCGGATCCGTCCCTGTTCATTGCCAACCGCCAAGTGCTCCGAGTTGGGCGAGATGGCCACGGAAGATATGCGGCCCAGGGGCGTGTTGGAGGTCGGCCAGTTGCGGTAGACGGTGCAGGTTGGGAGGTGAACTGTATTATATATACCCCATTAGTTCGGTGTGCTTTATAGATGTGATATAGGGCTTGCTGGAAAGGGACGACTTACCCATTCTCAATGCATCGCGCTTCCACCGACTCGCCATCACGAAGAACTGTCCGTCCGGCGCAAACACGACATGGCTGATGGGCGTGGTGAGCTGGTCCAGGGCCCGGACCGGCTCCGGGTTGCGGGGGATCGCCTGGTTGGGGTCCGCGGCGTAGGCTGCTGCCCACTCGCGCCGGTCGTATACGTTGACCACACCGCTGGAACTGCCAATGGCTACCCAGCGGTCTCCGCCCAGTTGGGTCCGGCCGGATCGGCCACCCAGACTCAGCACCGTCGTGCCAACTGCACCGGCGTCCATCCAGCGAGCCACCACCCGGTTCAGGCGGCCGTCCCATTCCGAGACCTCACCGTTCTTGCTGGCCACCGTCATACCTTCGCCGTCGCTCCACCAGGCGAAATCGGCGACACCGCCGCGGCCGTCCACCCGCACCTGGGCGATCCACTGCGCCGTGCCGGAGTCCAGGACATTGATCAGACCACCGCCCTTGCGGGAGGAGCCGACCAGACCGACGTAGCGGCCGCAGGGCGACAGCTTGAAGCGCTCCATGGACTTCTGCTCCTCCTTGCGGTCTGCCGTGCCGTTAACCTTGTCCACCTTGCCGGTCTCCAGATCCCAGATGTGGAAGTAGCGCCGACGACCGGACGCGAAGATCCGACTGCCTGTGGGGAGGTGGAACGCCGAGCTGTGGATGGGGGTGTTGCGAATGTGGAAAGAGGTGAGAAGAGGGTTAGGAGCCGGAGAGGAGGGGGAGATGTGGTGGAGGAAGAGCGTGGCTGCAGGTCCGGAGGAGAGCAGCAGCGGGTAATGAGGGTGGAACATGAGCGAATCGACCGATGACTGTCGAGTGCCTTATTAGCTCTGTAGCACATGCGCGCGAAAGCCAATGACTTACCGGCTGGTCTTTGCCGACATCCTTGAGGCGCTGGATATCTACAACCTCCTGGCGCAGCTTTCTGCGGCTGCCGGGCGCCGTCTTGTCCTCCAGCTTGACGAGGTCAGTAGCGCTTTGGAGCAGCTTAGCCAGTGGTTGCGTGGACGAGGACTCCTCATCGTCAGTATCCATGTTCTCTGCGTTGGAATCGTTCTTCTGCTGGTTCTTCTCCACGTCCGCCCAATCCGGCGTCGGGTTCAACTGGACAAACTGTCTGCGAAGTCTGCGAATGTACTCCTTACCACTGATTACATCCTCCGACTCAGCAACGCGCAGCTTCCGCAGCCTCTGATGGCTTGCCAACGAGATCGAAATGCGCTCGTCGTCGCTATCATGCCACAGCGCAGGCATACCAACCTCCTCGTCGCTTCCCTCGCCATCTGACGGCATCGCTGGCGCCTCAGTAAGCTCCGTAGAGACTGGCCCGGCGCCAGAATCAAGGAAGAAAAGCTACATCACATCCCACATAAATTAGCAACGACCCCGCAGAACATCACTCAAACGAAGCGGATCACAAACATCAGCGTCGTCCAGTTCGGCCAAGTCGCGCTCTTCATCCTCATTTTCATCGCCATCCTCCGCGGACTCCTCGTCACTGTTATCCGCCAGCGCCAGACTGCGCTCATTCTGGTTTTTCAGTGCGCCAAGAAAACCCTCGTCGTCGCCAAAGAGCATCGCCTCGAGCTTCCTCTCAGCATCGTCCTTCTCGGGAACGTCCGACTCATCGGAGCTGGTTTCATCGTCCATCTCGATGTCGTCATTCCGAATGGGCTGGCCTGGTTCGAAGGGCGAGCGCGCGGCCGTTTTGACCGTCTGGCGGGTCTTTTGCTTGACGCCGGCTTTGGGCATTGTGAATGTGATTCTTCCCTGAGTGACTGCAATTGGGAGATATCTGTTGCTGAGATCCAATGAGTGTGTCAGATAAGGGTAAGAAAGAAATGCAACCCAGCCAGTTGTCTCCTTAGGCAATGGATGTCGCAGAAGCGACGAAGCCGCCGACAATAATTTTCTTCGTCGGCCGGCAGATGTGGGCGGTGAGGGGTGCGGTGGGTGCGGTGGGCGCCGTGCCGCTGGTGCCTACGAATTCAGGCAGAACTATGTCTTCCATTACATGTATATTTTGTCTCGGGGAGCAATCTCGAGTAAGGCAGGCAAATTAAGGAGAATAGCAAATCAGAACATCTAGACTCATGTACACGCCTTCCCTACTGACCCGGAGATGTATAATAAGCCCAACTGCCATCAAGTAAACGAACAACCGTGAAATCACCAAACGCCACCTCATGAAGTACGTGAGTGGAGAGCGTCATGTCAGCTGTCCCGGGATGTAAGCTTGGTGGATGATGATAGCTGACCATATTCGCCATGGCTGCTGCCCGACCTGGCTGATGCCGACGCAGATGAGGCAGAGCTGTGTTCACCGTGAGTCGCCGGGCTGTATTCGGCAGACTCAAACCGGACAAGGTCTTCTTTTCCCTGAGCCGGGTTGTCTAAGCCCGGCTCGTGATCCTTTCCTACAGAGTCATCATCCGACTCCAACGACCCATCGTCCAGGCCCGCCAATAGCGCATGGCGATGCTCATGGCTGTAGCCCTCACCTTCCGGCTCAGACTCGAGGGTATCCTGCGATAACGGCTTCTTGATGAAGGTGTCAATAATGTAATATTGAATCGCATTCATAATAATGGGGAAGAGCAGCATCACGAAGATAATCTGCACAGCCGTGTTGCCCTCCGTCCATCGGAGAGCCCAATCTCCCACCTTGACGATGAACGGTAGCAGCTGAATGAGGAAGAAGACGCAGATCTTCATCCCCAGCAGCCCCATGAAGTAAATTATCGACTGTTTAAACCACCACGAGGCGCGAGGTGGACGACCATAGTTCCCGGACTCGATAGACTCCGGGGGATCTGCCAGTGGTGTATACGAGGCTAGGCGGTTGAGGACGTGAAGAATGAATATAAGGATCGGAATACCCAGCGTAGTCTGTTGACGAAGTTTCTGTTAGCATTCAAACCCCGGCATAATGGATTGTGACATCAAGACAGGCGATCATCAAGCTTACATCAATTCCCAGGTTCAAAATGTAGAACGAACATGGGTTCGGTTTGTATTTGCTCCGGATCTCCAGCTGTCCTGCAGAAAACATGGACATGAGTAGATTCGCCAGGTGTAGCATAGCGGACCCGAAGACTTGTTTAGAGACGTCAAACGCCCACACCTTCAATGGTCGCTGGGGTCTTTCTCTCCATCGCTTGTAGACTAATGAAAGAAGCGCCAATGCCCCGAGCGCAGCCTGGACGAGAAGCGAAAAAGGGCCTAGAAGCCTGCATTCCCCGGTGTCCTCTCCATCCCCAGTTTCCGGACCGGCCAAATAGAAAGGAACCGTTTGCATAGTCGGTGATGGGGAAGGAGTTGCAAAGGTGCTGGAAGCAGAGGTCAGACTGCTAGCCGCCGACGCACCGACGCCGCTACTGAGGGCTGCGATGGCCGTCGTTGTGATCAGCCCGGCGAGCGATGTGAAGGCCATAGCGTCGGTGAGGCTCGGTCTGTAGTATAGATGGGAGTAAAGGCAAGGGGGATAGAGAGATTAGACAGAGATTGATTAGTTGCGAGGAGCTTTGACGACGAAGCTGCTGGTGGCGTTAAATGATAATGATGGAGGGGAGTCCAGTGACCTGCGGACATGCAAGACGGCGGCGTGCCTATCTTGCTCGGGAAGTCCGTGTCACGGGCATATGGGACAGAGCCCGGAACAGGATTCCTAGACCGTTGCAAATTCAACCGGCACGGGGGCGCATGAATGGCGAGAATACGGGAGTAGAGGCTAGATAGTATAACGAAGAAGGCTCCTCCTTTACGAGCGAGGCATCGACATAGAAACGAGAAAATAAGCGGGTTTCATGGGACGCTTTGGAATGGGGCGGAGAGGCGGCATGAGGTCAGGGCTGGACACGACGAGACACCGCCCCCGCAGTTGGTCCTCACTAGCGCCAGCCAAGCTCCTCCTCGGGGAGTCGGGCGGTCCTGCGCTTTATTGCGCCGAGACACACCCTGACCCTGATCGACGGAACCACTCCGTGAGACTCTTTCCACGTGTATTTCCAAGACTACGAGGAATTTGCTGGCCTACAGGAATAATTTCCCTTCCAGTCGCCTGAAATAAGGCAACTCAGGCTCACAATGACAAGAGACCTGGGAGATTTTGTCATGAAGACTTTTATTTTCTGCACTAACATACAAGAGTCCAACAGGCGCCAATCGAGTATCCGGGATCAATTACACCATCCAGCTATATTGGATAATGCTCGTTTCCTAATGCGAAACCACAATCCGTCATGACCTGTCATGGTCCGTCAAAGCCTAGAGCGACCCTGTCGTTCTTCCCCGGCAACGAGAGGAAACATAATCCTTCCTTAACGGAGTCCCATAGTCGGGTCAATCCTTAGATCATCAGTCTCTCGACCTTGTCCTTGATGGTACGGATCTGGCCCATGAGGTCACTGGCCTCGTTGCTGGTAATGCTGGCCGCAATCACGGGGCGAGAGACACCGGTAGCACGGCCAAGAGCAAGCTTGCTGGGCACGAAGACGTAGGGGATGTTCTTGTCCTCAGCGAGGAGAGGGATGTGGAGGAGGATGGCAAGGGGAGAGGTGTCCGCAGCGAGGATGACCAGCTCGGAGGTACCGCGGTTAAGGGTCTTGGTGGCTACGAGGACAGTTAGCAGGCAGACGGACAGTGGACATCCTTGATGAAACACATACCCTCGTTGGCGCCCTTCTTCAGCTGGCGGTAGTGAGAAGCCTGCTGCACGAGGTCGAGCAGGTTCTGGGTAAGGGCCTCGTCGGCGAGGGGCCAGGCTACAAAATCCATCAGTATGTTGCGATAGAAGCGAGAATTGCGAGGTACATACCAGCAGAGGTCTCAGACATATTTGAAATGTAGGGGTGAGATGTGTAGCAGTCAAAAAGAGGCTCACGCAAAGGATCACTGCCGTTTTGCAGATCTAAAGGTTGGAGAGGGAAAAGTGGTGGTTGTAGAATCGCATCTGGTCTGCCGCGAAAAGAAAATCTTTAGAAAGAGCCAGTGGTGGGTGGGGCTGAGTCATGGCTTGCCGCTCTGTGATTGGCCCGCGCCGGGGCATACTTTACTGCCTGAAAAGCCAGGTTGAAGTTGTGGCAGCCTTAGCCGTCAGGCATCGAATTTGGCCAGGCTGGCTCCAGCCTGCCGTGTGTCATCGAAGATCAACCGAAGGTGGATCGATCCCCAGATCGTGGTCGGAGCAGCATTTGGCTGTTCTGGCACCTGTAAAATAAGGTGGTACACCCTACTGCTACGGGTCCGTACATTCGGTTTTTGTAGAGGAAGTGTTCGAATTTATCTACACATCTCAAATTCCCTTGAGTATCTACAGGGCGTCACAGGTGATCCTTAGCGCATGCAAGTTAACTATCCAGGACTCTCCGTCGGTTCCTGACATTCCAAGCATGTTACCAGGATGCTGCACCTGCGCTACCGTAACGATGTCATTGGCGCCTGGTTCTCGCGGCTAACGACTCGGGAGTGGATACCATCGCAGCGAAGCTCAGGAAACAATATTAACTACCGCCCTAGTTGCCTAGTCTTACGCAGGTTTTCCCGGGGGGTCACTTTGCTAGTCGATGCATGATCTTCAGACGTGCGATCCACCGCCCATGCAACTGACGGCCGTTGGACGATCGTCGACCCCCAGCCCACTCTTACGACTGACGTGGTCTCTGCAGTGGCCAGGACACAGACCCATAGCTGGGGCATTTAGAAGGTACACAGTAGAACATACGGCTAGATCAATTCGTATCTCATAGGTGTGCCGCAGCAGCCGAAGGCGGTCGGCGATCGAAATGATTATATTGGTAACTGTGAACCGGTGCAACAGCGTTGACCCGGCTTGAAATATCCATTCTGTATCATTCCCCTGAACAAAAGCCAGGGTGTCATTCAACCCGCCGGCAACCCTTTCATACCCATGAATGAATCAGAGCCATCAAACCCATAGGAGGAAAACGCCAGAAACCCCACGACCAACCCAGGATAATACGCAGCCAGATGCCGACAAAGGGCATGCAGAGAAAGCGAACAAAAGCAATCATCACGTCATTCTATACCATGTTGCTGTTTGAGACGCTCCAAATTCTCTTGCCTTTCCGCCAGGTCCTCTTTCGACCTAAGCATTTTCTCGGGCTGGTGATATAGAACTGAAGAGCAACAACCATGTCAGCGAATCCGCCCGTCTGCAGGCTCGGCTTCGCTTCCGGCCACGGAGCCAAGTACGTACCAACGAGGTATCTGTTTTGGAAGTTGAATCCATTGAGCTTATCGCATGCCTGTTTGGCGTCGTGAACGTCTTCGTAGACAACAAAGGCCGTGCCTTTCGAGTTGTTCGCAATTCCCTGACGTATTTGGCTGCAGAGACAGAGGACAGTTAGGTTTTGGACCAACCAGCAGACGGGATGGTAGTCATGCGCATGCTTACCGGATGGGACCAAATTTGCCGAAGAGGTCAAAGAGTTGCTCAGCGGTGACGTTGTAGCTGTACGAAAACCAGTAGATTAGCTTCCTATCTTAAAGAGGGCAGCGACTGTCGTCTGAGGGCTGTCGGTCGAGAGGTATGCGATGGTTGGCGTGTGAGCGAAGTGGGAATTTAGAGTCATGGACATACTTGAGGTTCTTTACAAAGAGAATCCTGGGACCGGTCAGCATCTGCACGTCATGGATAAGCCTCCTCGGCCCCGCAGGTCTACCATCCGCCAACATGCCGGGCAAAGATCCGGGGTCGAATGATGGCGGGTGACCGAAGAGGGGCAGGGCAGAGATTCGTCGAGCAGAACTTACCGATTGGCTTCGGGGGCGAGCTTCCGGCTCATTCTCGGGTGGGACAGTATAGGTCCTAAAAATGGAGTCAAGTGAGGTTGAAGTTAAATCAGATACCCAAAGGGCCTGGAGTGGAAGGAGGAATGAGAGGGAAGAGCAAGGAAGAGGAGGAGGGAGAGGGAAGCAATATCCGCGACGAGCACGAGGTTCGGAAGGGAGACTGCCTTGCCTGATTGGGGCTAGCGGCTCGGAGGAGCCTCACTTTTTGTTGGTTCGAGAAGACCGTCCAAACCGTCCGAGGCATTGCGGCTGACGGACGGGGTCGGGGGGCAATCGGACGGAGGTGGGATGGTCTGTAGATGTAAGCCCAGTCAGGGGAGAGATCATAGATGCGCCCCTGGAGTCCATGTCTTCAATTTGCGGGGGGGGATGGTAATATTAGGATCTATAGGAGGCCTCCCCGGGATTGCTCGCCGCAAACGATAGGATAGGATAGGACAGGACAATAATCCAGTCCAACGGACGGCAGGCCTGAGGCACACGGGCGGCGCCCGCGCTTTGCCCTTCTTCCTTCGACCGGCCGACGACGAGCCTCGCGCCTCGTCTTTCCCTCCCCCGTCTCCTCGATCAATTTGCTGGCGCAGCCCGTCAATCGCTCGACCTCCAGTATTCTTCGAGTCATCCTGTCGCTCCCTGCTTGATCCCGACCAGGCCTCTCTCTCCTGCCCGCACCCGCCGCGGTGCAATCCTCGGGGCTCTCTCTTCCCGCCGCTCTCGATTGACTACCAGTCGGCAGAGACTCAACTTCCCCCCCTCAACCTCTCCGCCGTGCGACTCTCCTCCGTCACCCTTCCCTTCCACCCCATCCCCTCGATTTTCCCTCCGATCTACTTTCCATCTCATTGTTCACCGTGCGCCCTTCATTCTGCCAGGAATGACTCTCTTTTTGCCTGCGGTGGCCCTACTCTAGCCGTGTGGTCGAACATCCCCGCTTTGCAGCCGTCTGCCGCAAGCACGCCTGTCTCCTCCTCCGGGCCCTTTCTCTCCCCTCTTTCTCTTTTATCTCATCGCCAGACCACAGGATGATTACTGCTACATCTTTTTTAAATCACCTCGGCAGCCGACCGCCGCGGTATCGCACTCCCTCGCCGCCGCGACGCGCCGTCGAGCCTATCTCGCCTTGTTCGACCTCCGACCTCCGTGCCTCATGGGTCGACTGCAACGTCTTCAGAGTTGCCGCCTCCGATCGCGACCACTTCTTACCAAACAATGCCGGATACCACCATGATGATGGGACAGCGGCTCATCGGTCGAGCCATGGCCGCTCCGGTTCCACCATCGACGCCCTCGCGACGATCGCTTTAGCGACGAGTCCGACTTTCGCACCTCTCTCCTACAGACCTCCTTCACAAAACTCCACCCCCGCCATGTCGCTATTCCCACCCGAGCCCATAGACTCCGCAGAACGTCCGACAAAGCGCCCACGGTCGGAAAAAGATCAGTCGCCGTTCCTCCAGCACCGGACAGTGGCAGTCTCAGATGCAAATTCTGCTTCGCTGTTTGACAGCATGAAGACGGATGCAGAGCTTTTGCTGAACCTTGCGCGACCCACAAATTTCCATCCCCCTGCTTCTGCTGCAAAGCGTGTCAGCATCGACGAGTCATTTTATCATTATGGGGATGAACAAAAGCGGAATTCCATGGCGGACTCGGGAGGTTCGAGCTGGAGGGTCAACGACGAAAAATACACATACACTACATCCGGGAATCCCAACCTGCCGCCGTCTCGGCTGAGGTCACAGTCCGATGGATCGGCCGCAATCTCACGCCCAGTGATCCAAGGCGTGCGGCCTAATACGAGCTCCTCCACTCTTCCACCAATCCTCTGGCAGGAGGAAGGGGACGCCGGAGACGACCATTGGGTCTTGACGACCAAAAGTGCCGTGAACGGTATGCCGTCCGGTGCACGAAGCTCAATACACGCCACCGATATTACGCAAATGCCGACAGACCAACCCTCCAAGGTCGAGGACGACACGGAATTTGAGGATTCCAGCCAGGCTAGTTGTGCAGCTTGCAATCTCGTCCGAATCCCGATAGACACTGGCGAACAAGGCGATGTGACATGGATCAGTTGCGATGGTTGTAAGCGGTGGTTTCACATCGTTTGTGCCGGGTTTAAAAATGACCGCGAGATTCGGACGGTCGACAAGTTTATCTGCCGAGGATGTCGGCTAGTCCACGGACACACTACATTTGTTCGCAAATCTTCTCGAGCTCGCACCGCTATTGATTATGCTGGCCTCAACCAAGGGCTCGTGAAGGCCGCTACGGATTCCTTGGAACATCACTACATCGAACCCATTCGACAGGGAAAAATCCAATTTCTCCCTGAACGGTTCCCTCGGATGCGTCCCGAGCTGGTCACCGCTGAATATTTCGAGCGAGGCAACGGCATGACGGAACCGATTGTTATCCCCGCGGAATGGAACACTCGTGAGTCCGTCTGGCTCAACGATTCTAAGCTCGATGCTTTGGCCCAGGAAGCGCCTACGCAAGAGATGTTTGATGAGTTTCTTGAGCACCTCGTCGAAGAGGAAAAGGACCATGAATCGGTGGTGGATTGCGGTCAGGACCAGTTAGACATGGTGATCCCTCAAGGCCTCACCGTTCGAAGAGTTGCGGAGCTTTATGGTCCGGAAGAGAGGGTGGAGGTCATTGACGTGAAATCACAACAGGGAGAAGACAAGAGATGGACCATGCAGAAGTGGGCAGACTATTACGAGAGCACTGGCGACAAGGTTGTCCGAAACGTCATTAGTTTGGAGGTGTCGCAGAGTCCATTGGGTAGGTTGATCCGCCGACCAAAGGTTGTCCGTGACCTTGATCTCCAGGACTCCGTCTGGCCTGATGAACTCAAGGCTGTTGGTGACTACCCGAAAGTTCAGTTCTACTGTTTGATGTCTGTCGCCGACTGCTATACCGATTTCCATATCGACTTTGGAGGGTCATCAGTGTATTACCATATCCTGAAAGGCAAAAAGACCTTCTTTTTCATCCCGCCCAAGGATAAACACTTGAAGAAGTATGAAGAGTGGTGCAACTCCCCCGCTCAGGATTCCACCTTTCTCGGCGACCAAACCAAAGAATGCTACCGCGTGGATCTTTCTGAAGGCGATACGATGTTAATCCCATCGGGCTGGATCCACGCCGTCTGGACCCCTGAAAACAGTCTTGTCATCGGCGGCAACTTCCTAACGAGGCTCAATTATGGGATGCAGATCAAGATCGCCCAGATTGAGAAGGACACCAAGGTCGCAAGAAAGTTCCGGTACCCATTTTTTCAGAAGATCCAATGGTATACCGCGTTGAGGTATCTCGAAGATGACCCGCTACCTGAAAGCGTACTGGAAGCCTTCGCACAAGACGAAAACCACCGCTTTCACCGAGGATACCCTATCTACTATGAATTTGGCGACCGAGCAAATCATGCACCTGCTGGGTCACCCTATCACAACTCGCGCTTCTATTCACAGGCCGAACTAGAAGGGTTACCCGATCTTGCAAAGTACCTTCTCCGTACTGCCCTAATTGCAGGCTCCTACCTTGTTGAGGGTGTAACAATGGATGTCAGGAATGCAGTCCGGCGATCGATACCCAAGGTGCTGGGAGACCCGGTCGATACAGTGAGGAAGTTCGGGATTTGGGTGGCCTGGAAGCGCGGCAATGAGAGAGCACCGCACTGGACTCGTCCTGGAGTGATTGAAAGCAACGCAAAGCTCAGTCTCACGGAGAAGAAGCCCGCCGGAAGACCCAGTCGTCGCTCCGAGCGTAATGCTGACAGTCAGCGCACATACGCGGAGAGACAGGCCGTGCAGCGGCTTCCGGAGCAACCTCGGGACTCTCCTACTGAGCTCAATAACCACAGCAACTCAAGTGTTCCCTCCAGTTCCGGAGCTGCTATGCCAGACAGCTCGGGTAGTGGAGCAAAAGAAGAGGCTGCTCCCAAGCCGCGCTCTGCACCCCGGGGCTCTGGATTGGGTCCCAAGCGGGTTGCCTGTGATGCTTGTCGCAAACGAAGGATCCGGTGTCACCATAAAGACGAACACAGCGACGGACTCTCCGGCAAGCAGACAGCCGTGGCCGCTTTTGCTACCGGGAACCATTCGTTGGCACACGACGCGGCATCGGCGCTGAACTCACTTGCCGCTATTGCATCGGAGGCGGGCTTCCAGGACAATGGAAGTGGTAGGAATCCGGACCGGTTCGAGGTTTCGGGAAAGTTCAACTCGGCCATCTTGAGTACGCCGCGTGCACCCGTCAACGGGCTCGGACTCAATGATGCCAGCCCAGAAGGCGCCAACACCGGAAAGAAGGGCCGCAGCAAGGCCTGTGACGACTGTCGGAAGAGCAAGGTTCGTATTGCCGCAAATTCTGTTTTCTTTTTTTGACGTTAATACTGACCGACAACAGCGCCGGTGTATCCACGATGAGTACGGTCGAATCGACCCAGTCAAGGCTCAAGAACGAGCAAAGCCACGTGCTGCCGCTTCTGCTAAACGACCTCGCACGAACGAAGAAGGAGTCGGCTCGATGCATAGCAAACGGATGAAGCAAGAAAGCACGTCGCCTACGTCGAGACCGGCGCATCTCAGTAACAGCCGTGAGGGTGGTGTGCCGGAGACGCAAGATGCTCGCCTGTCTGATCATGCTCATAGCGCCGTGGATTTCCAAGCCCCCTTCGCAGATGCGCCGCAGGTTGACCAAGTCTTCCCACGACAATCGGACATGACAGTCGAGGAGAAGGAAGCGGCCCTCGGCCCGACCTCATACGCATCGCCGCCTTCGTTCCAGACTGACGCTGTCGACGCGAAGGAGATCGACTCCGCACCTGTCTCTAAGCCGACTGCCACCCTTGTTTCACCGCCGACCTCGCTGGCCGACGAGACAGACGTTCCTCAGGACCATGTGGATGGGGAGGGAGATCATGCGATGGTCCTCCACACGCCAACATCAAGTTCTCGGCACTCCTCCCGCCAACCCCGCCAGGTCGACAGATACGTACCTGAAGTGCATGTTCCCAAGCTGGTCAGGGCCCCGACACATACGCCCACTGCACGCCGCTCTTCGTTCGGAGGGTCAAGTGGTGGTGCGCGCAAATCCACCCCGGGTCCGTTTTCGGGCTCCAAGAAGTCGTCCTCGCGGCCCTCCTCGTCCTCACATGCAAAGAAGAGCTTTTGGTCCACCGATGAAAGAAAAGGAGAGCGGCAAGCTACATCGTCGACGTCCCCTGGACAGCCGGGCAAGAACCCGAAGCGTGTTGCAGACGAGGAGCCGGATGCCGAGAGCCTTCGCTTGATTCGTGAACTGCAGGAAGCCGAGTTTGGATTACGAAAAAGATCCACGCGAGTTTGAAGGCGGGTCGGCTGCGGTACCTGGCTCACTCACCGATGGGGATTCATGCTGGGTATGATTTTCTTGTTTTTGCACCATTTTAGACCACCTAGATCGGGCGACTGGAGAAGTCGGGTTTGAGACGATCGGATTCGATCAATTGGCAGTGTTTGGCATGCGGAGTTTGAAAGGGACGGGAGTCTGATGGGCGATGCTTTGGCCTTGTTTTTGGCGTCTCGTTGTTCGGCCGGGTTATTTTTCGTACGGGGGGTTTGTTTGTGCTGCGGATTCTATTCGTCTCTATCCTCTGAGAACCCTTTCAGCCTTTTTTGTTTTCTGTACCTGGCGTTATCACCTTGCGGTTGGGAGTCTCGACCAGACCGGTCTACTCGTTCCTTTTTCTTCCTTTTTTTTTTTCAGGGTCTTCTCCTTTTGACTCTCTTGCCATTTTCGATATCAATTTCAGTTCCAGCCACGACTCCGACCCTGGGGTCGAGTCCAGTTTCTTTTCTTTTCTTTTTTCTTTTTTTTTTCATCTTTCTTCTCTCGATCTGCTATTCTTTCTTATACCAGTCAGTATACCTTGCTCTAGCGCTGCCCTGTGTCCTTCTTTCCTTATCCATATTCATATTGGCCATGTATTTTGTTGTTCCTGGGCAATCGTATCGTTACCATGGCGAGCCAATCAAATCTACCTGCTAATCCGTGAAATTTGTGTATGTCCTTTGTTCCATAGTCCATGTTGATTATCTTCTGTTGTAGGGTGTAAATGGGCTGCTATGCTGCCTGTTTCGTATCATGCTAGTCCGAAACGTGCGCGACTTGGAGATGATTGAGTCTGCTACTCTCCGTGGAACCCTGGTCCCGTCATCAAAATAGACAAGAATGACAACAATCCAAACTCTCTCTCTAACGTACCCATTCAACCTACCATCAACCTACGCCAACAAACGAAAACAAACTTCTATTTCTCATATATATATATAAGCCTGAAATCATCCCGTCCCTCTTCCCCTTAACGGCGCCTCGTCGCCGCCCTCAAGATCCACCTCCTGCTCAAACTGCCTCTCCACGATAATGGTATTTAAGCTCCGCACGACCGGCTGCAACTCAGTCTCATCAACATCATCGTCCATGCTCTTGAGAGCCGAGATCTCGGATCGGTAGCTGTTTCCTCCACTGCCGTTGTGGAGCTGCAGCCAAGTGTTATGGTGGTTGTGGGCGGTGGATTTGGATTGGTGCTGGGAGATGGAGGGGTTTGCGCTGCGACTTCGGAGAGTGCCTTTTATGCTGTGGAAGATGGATGCCAGGGATTTGTAGATCACGGGGAGGTTGGCGCAGAGGATTCCGCCGAGGGGTTCCCAAGCGGAGAGGATGCCGAGGGGGACGCCGGCCCCTGTGGGTGGGTGGGATTGGTTAGATGGGGTGAGGAAAGGGAAAAGGGGTTGTGGTTACGCACAGGTGTAATCTGATGAGCCTTGGGTGACGACAACGGTTAGTCGGGCTGCGCTGATGGCGCATGTTCTGGGGATGAGATAGATATTAGTGAGGGGTTGTGGATTTTGCCAGGTGCAAGACGCATGGAAGTATGGAAGGACGGATGGATACGAACGCTAAGCCGACGGAGAAGAGGAAACTGAGCCCGATTTTCTTATTCTTTGTGATCTGGAGTCGCAGGATAACGGGCAATGGGAGAAGGAAGATCCAGATGTCTGTGACGAGATTGGTGATGTTGGTGAAGTAGCTGAATGCGACCAGGTTGAAACATGTCCCTTCCACGCTGGAGTTCCAGAATTTCTCAATCGGCCGGCACTCTAGCCCTAAGACGATTTCCATGGTCATGAGCCATAGAATTACCCAGACTACAGTCAGGATGACGACAAGGCGGAACTTGGGGGTGATGAAGATGCGATAGTACAGTGCCAATACGGAAAGCTTGGTGCTGGCGATGGCCACGTCGTAAAAGTGACTGAAGATATAGTCGCCCTGCCGTTGGGACGGTCATCCGTCAGTCATCACGAGAATTGCGCGCATGTCCTAGCTTCCTTCGTACCCTCATGAATTTTTCGTCTTCGCCCGGGGGAAGAGCAGCGACATGTCGCCCGAAACCATAGGGAGGACCTGTCATGAGAAGGGGCGGTTAGTCCACACGGCACAAGAAATGCCAACACTCGGGACGGGCCGATCAAGCGCACCGTAAACCAACCCGCTGACACAGACACCAACTCCGATGATCTATCCAGAGTACATGCGAGTCAGGACACGACGTTTGCGGAACACTACTCTCCTCGCAGGGCAGCTCACCGTGGCCCAAATCATGAGGTAGTCATCGAACGCCAAGCCATTCTTCGAAGACGGCCTCAGTTTGATCCAGAGTCGCCATAGGGTGGTCAGGACCTCGATGGGAATGGGGACCGAGTATCCTACCCACACCTCCGTGACGCGCGACTGAGCCAGGTAGGCCGCTGAGTATTGCGTCCCCGAGGAGCTCATTGTGGGAGAGAGGTTACAGCATTTGCACAGGCATTCTAGCAGCCGGTGTCAGCCGGCCTGGCCATTGTGTTTTGTACCTAGGTGGTGCTGACTTGGTGAGGACTGACATGCTGACGGTGGGTCTCTCGCTTCATCAGACTGACCAGGCCACCCTTTCGGTAATGCGGCCGGTTTGTGCAGCATGTCCGCTGCTAAAAGAGAGACTAGGAGTCTAGGTAGTAGGTAGTATTGTCTCTGGTGGCTAGTGGGGTTCGGAGATTGAGCGAGAATCCTTCAGAGGTTGGAGTTCAAACTTCAGGCAGAGAGATAATATCTTTTTAGTTCCTTCCTTAGTTTGCAGCCGTTGCAAAACCCAACCCACGTGCCTTCCCCCGTGATCGAATGGCGGCGAGCGGATTTGATTGCGCTCCACTTGCATCCTTCGTTTCTCTCTCTTCCGGCCACTCCGTCGCGACGCTGTCATCCTATTAGTACCAAGGCCTGACCCAATGCACGCTCTACCGGCAGCATGCGCTAAAAAGCTTGCCCCTGAGCTGCAGCAGGGCCCGGACGCACTGCCGCTTAATTGCCGCCGGTATGATCATTGACTGCCCATCCCTGCCGTTTTCTCGCAGTAAATCGGACACTGATTGAATACACTCAACAAGTCGGCCCCCAAAATGAAGTTCGGCCAAGGCTTGTTGCTCGCCGCCAGCGCGACGCTCTCTCTCGCCAATCACCAACCCACGGTTGATCTGGGCTATGCCACCTATCAGGGCTCCTACAGTTCCTCATATGGGCTGAACGTTTGGAAGAGGTAAGCTTGACCCTTCCGATCCCCGACAGCCTGATCCGCTCTTCCGAACGTGGTCTGATACGTCCTGCATCCTGCAGTATCCGATATGCAGCTCCTCCGGTGGGTAAACGGAGATGGCAGCCCCCTGCAGCTCCTTTGCAGAACAACAGCCAGATCACATTAGCCGTCGATCAGCCCCCCGTCTGTCCCCAGTCCGGGGCCGCTGGAACGCCATACGTCTACGGCTTCAACTCGGGCCCGGGCGATGAAGATTGCCTGTACCTGAATGTCTACGCTCCCCCTAATGCGACGGACTTGCCTGTCCTGCTGTGGATCCGTAAGTCCAACCCGGTTCAACCTTTAACCGCATCTTTGCTAATTGCTGATGGTCTACCAGACGGCGGCGGGTATGCGCTTTTTGGGGCGGAGTATGACCCCAGTCCAATGATGAATACCAACAACAATGGATTTATCACGGTGGAGATTCAATACCGCCTTGGAGCCTTTGGATTCCTCTCCTCCTCCGAGGTGAAGGAGCACGGTGTGACCAACGCCGGCCTGCTGGACCAACGGTTTGCTCTACAATGGGTCCAGAAGCACATCACCAAGTTCGGTGGTGACCCTAAGCGTGTCACCATCGGCGGCGAGTCCTCTGGAGCTGGTGCGGTCATGCTGCATGCTCTGGCGTATGGAGGCCAGGAGTTCAATCTCTTCAACAACGTCCGTTCACCACCATCTCCTCCAGTGGCACCCAGCTGACATCCATCCCTAGGTCATCGCCGCGAGTGCCTATTCGCCGCCAAGTTACAACTACAACGACAGCGTTCCTGAGCACTACTACAAGAACTTTGCTGAACTGGCTGGCTGCGGACCGAACTCTACAGCCCTCAGTAGATACCCAACCACCTTTGATTGCCTGGTGGCGGCTCCCAGTGCATTGTTGCAGAATGCCAGTGGAACCGTCTCTACCTCCGGCCTCTTCGGCACCTTTGCTTTCCTCCCCGTCGTCGACGGCGACCTGATCCAGGAGCGGCCTTCTCTGCAGCTGTCACGCGGGAAAGTGAGCGGCAAGCGCATCCTTGTTGGCGTACGTTTCCCTTGCCCTTTTCCACCTTGCACAAATATTAACAACCCACCCCAGAACAATGCCAACGACGGCGTCCCCCTAACCAACCCCAATGTTGTAACCCGTTCTAAGTTCAACGACTACGTCTCCAGCACCTTTCCCCGCTTCACCAAATCCGACATCTCCCTCCTCAACACCATCTACCATACCAAGGACTCCCAACCCGTCGACAACGGTCCCCGCTATGACACCCTCGGCACCAGCGGCCCAACAGCATTGAACCAATCCGAGATGGCCACCGGCCTCCAACAAACCGTTCTCAACATCTTCGCCGAAACGACCTTCGACTGCCCCGCCCAATGGCTCGCCCAAGCCTTCAGCCACGGTCCCCGGCAAGCCTGGAAATACCAATACTCCGTGACGCCCGCGTACCACGGCGCCGACCTAGCCGCCTACTTCAGCGCCGGTGCAACCTGGCCCGACGCGGGCTTCCGCAACGCATTCCAGAAATTCTGGGGTCAGTTCATCATAGCCGATAGCCCGGTGATTTCGCTCCGTGATGCCACGGCCAATATGTCCAATGCGTCCGTTCCCATTGGCGCCAACGGGACTATCGACTGGCCGCAGTATAGCCCGCGGCACCCGTTCCAGATGGATTTGAATACCACGGGCGGGTATCTTATTCATGACGTGGTGACATCAAATCTCTCTTACTGGCTGCGCGAAGGTGACGGTATCGTTAATAATTTCCGGCTGGTGAATGCCTCGTCCTGGGAGGGCGGCCGCGGTGCTCGCTGTGACTTCTGGAGGGCTGTCTCGGAGCGGGTGCCTCAATAGACCTGTCTGACCTGAGTTGAGTCATGTTAGGCTCTCCTTGAGAGAAGTGTGTTAGCTTGCTTTTCTTGTGTAAGTATATGTATTCATACAAGATAGATTCGAGATAGATTTCGTTCAATAGATACTGCGTGAAGGTGCGTTATATGAATATAGGAGGGGAGATCCAGAATCAATTACTAACCAAGTATCTATTCGTATCTCGGCATATCGCCAAGCTCCCTGTACTTGTCCAAAATAATCCAGCAGAATGCAAACAGAACGCCACCATATGGCTCCGGGCCCATCCAAGCATCATGATATATAGTGTAGTGGCCGTGTATCTCGTCCATCGTGGTTTTCGGGGTCTAGCCCAATCATGCGCCAATGGTCTATATGGTCGACCAAGGAAATATATGAATCAAGGAAACGCCAGGGTATATCCACAGGAGATCACACCGGAATGAAAAACGAGCAAAGGATAATGTTAAGAATATAGATAGGGATGAGAGTAATAATAGTGGAAGAATAACCCCGACAAGCATAGGGCGGAACAATACCAACGACCTGTTGAGGTGGTGGTAGTCTATGCCAAGGCCTCGGTATAGCCAATACTCTTAAGGGTCATCTCGTCTATTCATGCTCTCCGCCATGCTCCGGACCAGCACCCGCACCCGCCCAGCGTCTAGCTCGTGTTTGGTCGCCGATGTAGTTCTTGATAACACAGGGGTCCTCGTCCCGTTGCTGGCAGACCTTGTGGCGGTTGAGGTGCTTGAACCGGGGCCCCAGGGGGCCGTTGACATAGTGATACTGACCCGCGAACCGATACTGTCGCTGGTCGCCCAGCGGATAGAACTTGTCGCCCCAATGGCCGTTGAAGTAGAACCACTCGGTCGGGGCACTTGGGGTAACAGTCGATGCGCGGAGGGCATCACTATCGTGGTCGTATGTGTAGGCGTGGGCATTCAGGAGGGGGTCCCACAGAGGGCCACGGTCGGTCTGGTCATGCAGCAAGCCCCAGGGGAGGATATAGGCATGGACGCCCGGGGTGGCATACATGGCGTGGGTGCCCATGGCGGAGTAGATCACGGGCTGGCAGGGATCCATGGTTAGCGTGAGGAGTCCCCTGGCGGGCGGAACGAACTTACCCGTTGACCGATCTTTTCGACGGCTTCATAACTATAGGCCTCCCCCGCTGAATGCGCGCTGAAGAAGAGCGCTTTGGGTTTGCCGTCGTGAAACCGCACGAGACAGTGCTCCCAGTCGCCCACATGGTTCCCGAAGCGCACGTTCAGCACTACGTTGCCCAGGTTGAAGCTGTAGAAATAGAACCAGAACGCGTCGACGATGCCATGTCCTTTATCCAGCACCAGTAGGACCGCCGGCGCGTTACTGCGCCCACCTGTCTTCTCGATATGAATCGGCTCGCCCCCGAACCGTCTACGCAGCTCGTCCCGGACGCCCTCGTCGTCGAGGTCTTCGGGATGCATGTATCCAAGATCCTCCGGAGACCAGCCGTCATCCGTCCCATCCGATGAGAGGCGGCCGGAGTCATACCACTTGGCGCGTTCGTCCGGTGTGTCACCAGGAATGGGCCCATCCACGCGACCATCCCAATCCGGCCATGACTGCTCGAGATAGTCATCGGGATCATCGGGGATATTCTTCTCGCCTTCAATCCAGGGCGGGCGATCCTCTACATTGTCATTGCTGGTCAGAAATACGTAGTGACCCTCTTGGAACTCATTCAGCTGATCCAAATCCTGCAGCGATGGATGATCACCTTGTGACTGGATGGGCGTATAGTTCAGCATGGGTGTGACGTGGTAGAGATGCTCCGCGATGTCGCCGGGCCAGAATTGCTCGTGCGAGGACAGGTGGACCAAGGGCGCATACTGGAAAACATAGTCAGGGATTTGCCGGCGAGAGCGTTCGGCTTCATCCCAGGCGGCAGCTGGGTGCAGCGAGTCGTTGAACTGGGCATCGCGCCAGGCGGCGTAGTGGGCCTCATCTTCGGGCGACCAGGGCCCCATAGTGGGCTGGCGCTGGCCATAGCGGGGCCGCACCAGCCGGAAGTGGGCGGTCCCGCACAGGCCGAGCCACCGACAGGCCTTCCGATCCCACCATGACGACGAGGAGGCGATCCAGTGCTGCTCGTCGTGATCCTCGGCGTACCAGACAAAGGCTGACGGGTTCACGGCGCGGGCGGCGCTGTTGACCAAGACATACACGATCAAGGAGGAAAGAGTAACAATGGCAGCTCTCGTGGCGCGAACCATCTGCTGACCGAGGCCGGAAGGCGCCTCAAGCTCGGAGTGATAAGGGTGCGAAGAGGGGAGCACCGTCAGCCCGCGCTGGTCTGCGGGCGTGAGAGTCGTTAAGGGGGAGCTGATCGGGCCAGCAGAGGTAGGATGCGAAGTGACCAGGCTCTCGGCAAGAGCGGTCAGGAAGGACTCCTCGGGGGGATGTACAGGAGAATGAGAGGCATCCGAGCCGACGGGGGAGGAGAGACAGAACGACTGCGACAGCAGAAGCAGCAGCAGAAGGGAAGAAGAAAAGCGACCGGGCCGGGCATTCAGGCCCGGACGCAAAGGCAGCGAAGGGGACACTATAAGAAGCAGCAGCGGGCAGGCGCGATGACATTGTCAGTCAGCCGGGCAGGGTCGAGAACAGCAAGAACGGAGCCCGGATGGTCAGGATTGTCAAGATGGGGGACAGATAGGGCAAGGATTGGCCATGGATCGGATGCAGTAGGGCAGGCAAACAGCGGCGCCGCAGTGCCGCTGTCGCATTGAGCCCATTGTAGGCAATCAGAGGGCCGGACGGAGGGGGAAGGGAGGGGGGGTTTAGGGCTGAAGGGGAATAGAGGGAACGAAAGGGAACAGGGAATGGACCACCGAGTTGCCGGGAGCAGAAGGGAGCCAAAGGCCGGCCAGGAAGCGCATCCAAGGGCCCGGCAAGCACGGAAGCGGCTTAGATAATGGATGATGGAGTCAAATGGGAAGGGGACGGATGCAGCTGGGTGCCCTTGCGGCCCTGTTGGCTTCCGCCGCGAGCCGGATCGTCATGATGGACGACGGAGGAGGACGGAAGGGACGGCAGAGAAGGAGGAAAAGGAATTGGGAAATTTCATTGCATCAGGTGGACTCACTGGTCAGTCCAGACTAACTATCTGGATGGAGCTGCAGCAAGTCCGTCCACGGAATGCCACCGAGATGGGGACGAGAAATATAGTGATGATGATGATGATGATGTAAGTGGGGATGAAGTCATCCGGTCGATCATCAATCAGGAGAGCTCTGCAGCTACGGTGAAGAGCAAGCTGGAGCTACTCGACAGGGTGAGGGGTTGGGGGGGGGGTGGTAAGAAGGGAAAAGGGGAGTTGACAGAGAGAGAGAGAGAGAGAGAGAGAGAGAGAGAGAGAGGTGGATGGATCCTCAGGGTCGCGAAGTCTAACCGTCAGCCTCAGTGGATGCCTGATGCGACCATGACAAACCGTCAAACCCGCGCCAGCAGGGTCTACCTTGTCTCTCCGCTATCTCTACACCCTACTCGGAGTACTCGCAGCTGCTGCGGATTCACCGCCAAGTCCCGATAGCCGTCGTGCCCGCTGATTAGTCGCCGCCCGGCCAAGTCTTGTTTTCTTCGGCCACTCTATCATCATCATCACCAACAATCCAACACAATAATCTGAACCACTGAATTACCACCATCATGGCCCTCCCCACCCCATTGATGCTGGATCCTGCCATGCTGGCCCAATCCACCCTGGCCAATCCCGATGTCCCCGATTCCGACTATGAATACGAGTATCATCCCACCGAGACCGAGGTCCGTATCTCGTGCCACTGCGGCCACTGCCTTGATTCTTTGTTTGTCGGTCGCTGCTGACTGCCACTAGACCGTCTATCTGACTCTCGATCTGACCTCTCTCCATGGGCCCATCCGGCCTCCCCGTCGCCGTGGTTCTTCCTCCCACTCCACCACCACCCCCTCCAATCCTTCCCATCACGATGAGCCCGACGCCGCCCTCTCCAGTACCGAAGCAGACGCCAGCCCCTCCGCCGATCGCGTGCAAATCCTAGCCCTCCACACCCCCAATCCCATTATTTCCTACCAAAACCAGATCTTCAGCGGCTCCTGGGCCGACCAAATCGGCACCGAGCTGCTCTTCTCCCGCCCCGAACACCCCCACGATGCGGCAGAGACAGAAATATCCACTCCGGTCATCCCGCTAAGACAGACCAAGAACTATGACCTTCTCGCTGCCAATAGCGTCAAGATCCTCGGTCGCAAAGCCAATCTCATCTCCAGCTCGTCCAATGTCTACGCCCCGGATGCCTCTGCTGCGCAGGAACCCGCCGAGACCAACGCGACGACCACCACCACCGCCTCTGCAGGCATGGTGCGCAAGACGGCGCCACAGACGAACCAGGCGCGCTTCCTGGACCGACTGGCCAGCCTTAAGCGCAGCAAGGGCGAGTCCGACCCTGTTCGGATGACGTTTAGCACCAAGCGGATGCAGAATCTGGAGGATCGCGTGCACGGCTGGGCTCGCACCGACGAGCAGCTGGAGCAAATCCACCGGCTGAACGAACTGGCGCTGTCGGGAGATGCAAATGCCATGGCGGAGCTGGAGGGTCTCTATTCGCGACTCGGGGGACATGAGGACGAGTTCGAGCTGGGGCAGGAGGAGCCACTGTCTCAGTCCTAGTATTCAATTGGGGACTGAGAGTTTGCTACACGACTGGCCTACCGCTGGCAACAGCGGAAATAGGCTTCCGGGATACGAAGGACGAATGGACGCGATCCGCGAGATCCAGACCTTTTGAGCAAGGTCACGTGCAGACCTCCGAAGCTCCGACCGAGGTCCAGGCACATGCCCAGGACGAGCATCGGGCCGGCGAGGGTAGTTCTACTGGCGGATCTACGGACACCGGATGAGTTAGACTTTGAACTGGCAGGGTTGATCGCACGAACCGGGTTGCGTGGCGCAATGGCGTCATGGATCGGCTGCAAGGTACATACCTGATTGCATGTGAGCGCCGCCTACTCTGTACGGAGTATACCCATAACGATACCGCGAATGCGTGTGATGCATGTGATGTGATATGATGATGAATTCACTGATCACCACGATCAATGGTAATGATAATATGTATACTAGTTGGTATACAAATCCTCCCAGCTGCTAGATAGCTAGCAGCTATCTCTCACATTTCCCATCAAGTACCAAGTCTATCCATCCCAAATAACCCCAATCAACAACCCAATCAAGAAACGATATAATAAAACCAATACCCAACCCAAATCCAAACGCTGAACCCCATCCCAAATCCAAGCCAATATTCCCAAACGAAACGCAACCAAGTCCAGCGCAGAAACAACACAATCCCGCTAGATATCCCAGCCCATCCATCCATCCATCATCACCACCCCCATTCAATCCCTTCCCCATCCCCCAAATATCCACATCCCTGAAAAGCACTAAGCCCAAAACCTTCTCATCTCAACGGGCGAAGGCGGCGGCGGAGGCGGCAGAGGAAACTCCCACTCGAGGGTATTCTTCTCTGTGTGACAGGGAGCACTAGTAGTGGTGGAAGTAGGATCGACGACAGCTTTGGGAATGTGTGATGAGGCGGAGAGGATAGCGCGGGAGATGTCCTGGGAGAAGGTTGTTGGGGAGGTGGATGAGGAGGATGAGGACGTTGTTGTGGTTGTTGTGGAGGGGGTGAGGAGGGTGGTTGGTGTGGGCCGGGTGAGGGTGGGTGACATTATTCTTGTGTCTTAGTAGTTGTGATGGTTTTGGGAGAGGTGGTTGTGGTTTGAGGTTGATGATGGTGAGGATGGTTGTGGTATAGATGTTGTATGAAAGGTGGTGGTGGTTGGTTGTGTTGTATTGTATGTTGTGGGATAGAAATTAGGTAAATAGGCAGTAAGTAAATAGTAACCCTGTCAAGAGTCAATCAATAAGTGATATGCAGATGCACATGTAGGACATATATATAAGATAGTGGGAGCCCAAAAAAAAAGAAAGAGAAACGAGCAAAAGCAGGGTCGGTCAGATGTAAGTAAGGCAGAAGCAATTCCGATATAGATGCCTGGGTTAGGCTGGAAGGGATCCGAAAACCGCCGAGGTCCTTTTTTTTTTGGTCTTTCCCTTCCCCCATGAGTGGGAATCGAAATCCCAATGCTCTTTCTAACCGAGAGGGAGGTCCGTGTTTGGGTTGTGCAAGGGAAAAGGAAAGAGGAATCATTGAGATCTTACCTGCGTGAATGCTGTGTTGTGGGTAGTAGAAGAAGATGGAGATGAAGATGAAGATGATGGGATGAAGGGCGTCCCGGGTGGATGGATGGAAGGAAGGACAATATATAACAATACCCCGTACTCTCTATTAAGTACTAGGAAGGGGGAGAGAGGAAGGAGGAAGGAGCGAAAGATAGAGTTGCTATAAAGCTACACCAACACCAGACAGAAACAGAAACCGATGTCTCGGGGCGGACCAACTATAAGATAAAGTATCTGGGGAGAGGAATGGATTTAAAACAAAAAGTCCCCTACTATATGTACCCCGTGTCTATCTCTCTCCTATCTAAGCAAGTCCATCAGGTAAATGAAGGAGCTCGAGAGCCAGCTATCCACCCATCCGAATGGATTACATCCCTTTATCCCGTTGCGAGGCGAGCAGTGTAAAAAAAATAAAAAATAAAGAAAAAAGGAAAAGGAACCGCCTCACCGGAGCCAAGGAGTCGGGTCCAGGCCACATACCCATTGGCATGGTAGTATCATCTATCTACTGGGCCATGGGGTAGGTAGTAGGTAACTAGGTAGGTATGCTGGTTCGGAAGGCCGGAAGAGCACGCCGAGGATGCAAGCGCCTGGGGAAAGAAAAGAGCTCCGCCCGGAGAAGGATGGGGAAACTGGAAAGACTTAAGACGTACGTGTGCAGCTCTGCAGCAGTGGGACGCAGTGGGGAAGCAAAAGAATCAAGGGCCGACTAGTAGAGTGATCGTCTCGGCGCATTATTATTATTATTATTTTATTATTATTCATGGCGCCAGAGTTCCGGGAAAGGCAGACGCTCTTCCATCGTGAGACGATCAGTCCAACTCTTGTTCTTTGGGAAGCATTCGGTCTGATTTCTCATCCCCCCCGAAGCATACGATCGATCGGTGGCAAAGAATCAGAAACAACCCCCCCCCCCCCCCCCCCTAGGTACTTGATAATTCATTCCCCTGGATTCATATTCATCTGATGCCTTGCCGGGTACTAATCGGTAAATAGTACGATAAGCTCTTCCCAGGCTGCTGGTCGAGATACTCCGATGGAATGATCATCTCCCATCCGGGGAAGGCCAAGATCGACGTCGTCAGCCCTCCACATTCCAATCCGCGCCTGCAATGAGAAGCCCTGTGCGCCGGTCGTATCTACCAGGTAGGTATCTGCTCGTTGAGTTGGAGCTTGAACCAGGGCCGCGGTGAGGGCCCCTGGGGTGTCGATCTGGGGTTGCAATGGCCGGATGTCACTGGTGCATTGGCCGGTTGACTTCGTAGCTTGCACAGACAAAGGGATGAGGTCTGGACTCTGCTAATCTCCAAATTGACTTTGATAGAGGTGCAGACCTCAGCAGCAGCCCTCACCGATATGAAGCGGGAGACATGCTGGTTGGATGTAAACCTGGACCCTGACTAGATTCCTTCCAATGCAGTCATCCAAGCTGTAGATTAACTATCGAGTGCATTATAAAAACAGTAAACCACCAGCCCACCCCGTTTTACCCATAGCCCTCGGCCCTTCTCTCCCTATCTATACATCATCACCGGCACATGCCGATGAGATTCTCATTGGCAACCAACGCCAAACGCCTCGCAAACCGAATCAGTGAAAACATCCCACCCCCCTTCTCCTGGCAGCATCTACTCTTCAAACTTCCTCTTCACCCCATTACTTCCGTTCGCCGGTCCCCCCTGTCTGGCCCGCTCCGCCATCTGCGCCTGTCGCTTCTTCCATGCCGTCTTGATCGCTGGTGCAGCCCGGATCAGGTCCTCCTCCGTCACACGGTCCTGGATACTCTCCAGCACTTTCTCGACCGTCGAGATATGGTTCGCATCCGCCTTATCATCTCGAATCCGATGGAACCGCCAGCGGCCCTGATCATCCTTGGCGCACTCGACAATTGCATCATCCAACGGCTGCTGTAGCGCCTTCATGTCCTCCCACTCGGCCGGGGTAACATACATCTCCCCGAACGGCTGATACTCATTGGAATTGAGCATCACATACAGATGAAAGATCGGAACGGCCTCGTAATCCTGGTACGGCTCTGTGACCCCCTCCGCCTCATCATCGGTATCCGGTTCCAGCAGTGGGAACTCCAAGCGCATGCGAAAATCAATCGTATTCTCCGACGGCGGCTTCCACTTCAGAATATGCTCGTCCGTACCAATGCGATACGGGGTACTCCGACACGTAAAGATTAGGCCATCATTGCCATGGATCTTCTTCACTTTGGGGATAATGTCCCGAAACATCATCTCAATCCCGTAACTAAACTGCGTCGACTTATCTTCCACTGCAAAAGCCCGGTGCTCCTTCTCCCCAGGAAATCGATCATACAGCGCATTGTACGGCTTCAACACCTTCTCCTTGAAATACGCGAGCCGTTTATCCAGCGTCCGATGCATCAAAGTCTGCCCATCCAGCACCAAGCAATCGAAAACAAGGAACTTAAGCTGCTGCGTCCCATCATCGTATGTATCATTCACCAGTTCGCCATCCACCAGCGTGTCGACGTGGAAGCTCTGGAACGTGTCATCGTCGGGCAAGGGGAAGTGCAGGCCCGGCACGTAGCGGTACTCGTTTTTGCGGTCGATCAGGTAATGAATCTCGGGCATGTCGGATTCCGGGTCCCCCCGGGCAAAGTACATTAGACATCGGATGCCATCGGTCTTCTCGCACACGTAGTAGTCTTCCCGTTGGAGCTCGGTCAGGTGCCGCGTCGAAAAACTGACCGGTTGCGCGCCGGGGAAGTTGAGATTGCTACGACCGAGGAGGGTGGCAACTTCGCGGCGGAATTGATCTGCTAGGTCGGGCTCGGCTTTGATGCCGACGGCGTCGAGGTCGGGGACCGAGTTTCCCATCTTGATTCGAGGGAGGCTGTTGGAGGGGCGCGATGAGTGGGTGAGCTGAGGGTCAGTAGCCAGGAGTGGTGGTCGGGTGGGGGTAGAGCTCTCGCCCGCAGGCGCCGGAAGCAAATGTGCTTCACAGTAGTTGGATCCGAAAAGAACAATATGAAAGGGTGGTGGTGGTGATGGTGGTGGTGAGTGGATGTGGAGTTTCAGAGCCGGAATAGTGAGAGCAGGCGCATTGAGGCGAGAAGGTAGCCTTGACTGTATCTGCGGAGGTTCGGAGATGTGTGGCGGCCTGAGGCATCAACTGCGGTCTGCTCATCCCGCTGACCATGCCATGATTGTCAGTCCACAACACCTAGCAGCAGCAGTAGCAGTAGAATAGCTACCTACCATTTACCTATACCCGGGTTAATCATAGGCCGTGAGCAGAGTAGGTTACATGAAACTGAAACTGCACCGATGCTTCCAACATCCACCGGTAAAAAACTGATTGCGTATGCACATTGATTGCAATCTGACACAACCGTCAAAGGAACGACTTAATATACAATAATGCACGCCAGGGACACTCAGTGCGGGGTATCTTATCAATCGCAGCAAACCAAACCAGACCGGAGAACCCTTCCAGAAACGCCACCCAGCATTGCCCAAACTCCCTGACCAGAAACCATCCGTTGGAGAAGACCGTCATCAGTCGTCAATTGCTGTGCTATGATGAGCTGACCGCCAGGGGCAACTTCTTAGGAGCCTGCGCCGGCGTCCTTCCACCAGCATCTGTAGCGTTGTCCGGCGCAGCTGCCGGTGCAGTCACCGTCGCAGGGATGGGCGAGGCAGTCACTTCCTCCACCGGTGTGAACAGGTTGCCATCCGTGAATGGAGAAGAGACACTATCACCCGTTGAAAAGAGGCCACCGCCCCGGGAACCGCCCAAGGCATGGGACAGCATCTCTTTGATGCGCACGTACTGGTACTTCTTCTTCGTCGAGATTCGTGTATGAGTGATCAATGGCTGCGGGTGGGAGCGGGAAATCGCCGCCATGACAGCATCTTTCTCTTCATCCGAGTCCACAGGCCCGTTGTTGTCTAGATCATCCTGCAGGGGAGCATTGGCATCGATGGCAGCCTCTGTAGAAGCCACCCATTAGCATCATTCATCTCATCTAACCAACCAAGCTCCACCACGTAACAAAAGAACCACTTACTCTGCTGTCTCGCCTGATTCTTCTTCTGATACGCCTGCAACAGCATATCATACGGCAACGAGCGACCTGGTACAGCTCTCTTCGCGCCCATCGAATGACTCTTACAAGTCAACGATCTCGCGCACTGCGCACCATTCGGCAGAGTGACACCACACTGCTTCTCAACATCCACCGGGCCCTTCGGTTTGGGCGCCTTCGGTTTGGGCTCCTCCTTCTTTTTCTTTTTCTTCGGCTCCTTATCCTTATCATCCTCCCCAGCCTCGGTCTTACGCTTCTTCCCCTTCTTGGTCCCATCCTCCGCCATCCCCTTAACAGCCGACTTTTTCGCACTCTTCTGCGCCTTCACCGAATCCTCCCCAGGACCTCCCTCCCCCTTCTCCTTCTCTTTCTCCTTTTCCCCACCGGCACCCCCAGCCCCGGTCCCCCCAGACCCAGACCCAGGAACGCTCACCCCCTCCTCGTCCCCATCCTTATCACCCTTCTCCTTAGCCCGATTCGCCGCATCCCTCGCCTCCTTCTTCTTCCTGGCCTTCTCCTGCTTCGCTCGGATACACCCCCGAATATGCTCGACTGCATTCTGCTTCAATACCGGCCTCTTACAAGTTTTACAAATAACCGTCTCGAGATGATCTTCTTCGCGGGGTTTACCCGTCGGAAAGGCCGCCATAGTCTTCTGATCGATTTCGGGCAGGATGGGCGACGATCCGGGAGGTGAGTCGGGGGCTGTTCCCAGTAACATAACAATTAGCTTTTCGGCTCCTCATCGCTCAAGCGTAGCAAGTAGAGCTATACAGACCATCATGTTTCTTCTTCCCCGGCTTAGCCGCCTTCTTCAGTTTAATCTTCCCAAGCTTGGTATCCTTCTCGGAATACTTGTACCCCGAGGCATCGACTAAGCTACCTGTCGTAGATGCAACTGAGGATGCTGCATGTATCAGGACGAGCGCGTTAGCATGTGAGCATACAAGCCAGCGAACAATCAAGCGACCGATAAAATAAATGTGAGAGTGACTTGAGTGAGTGGAGCGGGCCAAAGGGATGGGTGAGTGAGGTACGGACCTCTGCCGCCGTTGGTCGTAGTAGCCATGAAGAATAACTACCACCGGGAAGCGCGACCGGTGGATTCCGTAATGCAGGAATTATGTAGACAATAGAAGAGGGAGAGACTGGCTCCGACCGGACGGGACCGTGATGCTGAGATGTTCCGAGGGTCGAGGCTGCGCAGAGCAGAGTCCGGGGCCCTCCGCATTTGGGGGGTCACGTGCGGGTGCCCTGCTCGAATTGCTGGAGATCGCACTTGAGGTCTGTACCGGAAAGAATTGATGATCTATCGGATCTGAGAAGGTTGGAATGTGATTTTTAGTAGGTTTGGGTTATATTCTTGGTTTGGTTGCTGGAGGCTGCGCTGGGTGGCAATGGGAGGAGTCATCCTCACCTCCAGACCAACCATCCCGCCGGGGAGCAGCAGCAGCAGTACTAGTCTACAAGTTAAAAATTATCATGAATGGCTGTCACGGACCACGTTGGCCAGTGAAAAGCACCGATTTGATCTGACTGGCCGTTTATTCACCTGGTATTACAAGTCTATTGATACAATGCAATGCAATATGCAAAACTGCCAATATCATATGATATGCAGCCGCCTACCCTGCATACTTGGAGAAACACAAGCTGCTGTTCGTCCCTCCAAATCCAAAACTGTTCGTCAGAGCCACGTCAATGCGTCGCTCCTGGGCCTGTTTGGGGGCATAGTTGCAGTCGAACCCATCAGCCACCCGCTCCAGATTGATGGTCGGAGGCATCACATTCTAGACCCAGCGTTAGCATTGTCAGACGGTTCCGGCAGGGCTGCTTACCTCGTTAACCGCGAGAATAGAAAATAATGCTTCAATGGCGCCAGCACCACCAAGCAGATGGCCGACAGCCCCTTTGGTGCTGCTGATGTTGACCTCCGTCGCGCGCTGCTTACCCCCCGGTCCCAGCAGCAGAGACTTGATGGCAGCGTTTTCCGCTGCATCCCCGACAACGGTCGAGGTAGCGTGTGCATTTACATAGTCGACCGCAGATGGCGAAATCCCAGCGTTTTTCAGGGCTTTCTTCATGGCTAGAAAGGCGCCTTCGCCGTTTTCTTTGGGCGCTGTCATGTGGTGCGCATCGCCAGAACAGCCGTAGCCCCTCAACTCGGCGTAGATACGGGCTCCTCTAGCTTTTGCGTGTTCGAGTTCCTGAAAACGAATTAGGAGAGCTTCAGTGGCAATCACTTGTTACGGAAAATACCTCCAAAACCAACATTGCCGCGCCTTCACCGACCACGAACCCTTCCCGGTCCGCATCAAATGGCCTCGAAGCCTTCTCGGGCGAATCGTTAAAGCTTGTCGCCAGACTGCGTGCTCGAGCAAATCCTCCGACGGCCAGCGGGTGGATACAAGACTCTGCTCCGCCAGCCAGCATCACATCTGCATCTCCGCACGCAATGAACCGGGATGCATCGCCTATGGAGTGAGCACCAGTGGTACAGGCGGTGGTTGCTGAATGGTTTGGACCCTGTAGAATTAGCACCAGGCAAGTAGCCAGGGGACGTATTCGTACCATAAATCCAAATTTCATAGAGATGTGCCCGGCGCCGAGATTGATCAGAAGCTTAGGAACGAACAATGGCGATACCTTTCGATAGCCCTGTAGACTCGTCAACGACGCTCGATGAGCAGTAGATTTGCGATACCAACCCCTTTCTCATAGGCAACAACAGTGTCATAGATTTCGTCAAAGTTGCCAATCCCTGATCCAAGGCAGACTCCCTGACATCGAATTAGGGCTGTGTTGCCAAAGAATCGCAATAATACATACTGTAGCTTCTCGCTGTTCCGAATTTGTGGGCTTCCAACCCGAGTCCTCCAGCGCCTCTGTCGAAGCAGCCAGCGCATACTGTGCGAACCGAGCCATCTTGCGCTCATCCTGCCGGACATCAGCTACAGTCATAATGGACACTATGGCAGGCCTACATCTCGACTCAGCCACTCTGAAGAAGTCCAACATCCGTCCTTCCGTTTCCCCTGCGGCACCACCGCCGCGATCTGGCAGGGCAATTCTGTAAACCTGGCATCGCGATGGTTGACGTTGACGATGCCGCAGTGACCATCCAGGAGACGTTTCCAGGTCCGACGGAAACCTACGAGATTTTACTTAGCAAGCAGCATGTTAAATTACCTCGAAGCAACAAGCCAGAGCCGGTCATCGTGTACAGTTGCCTTCCTGGGCATGGATATGAGGCAGTCCAAGACCTTCCCTTTCTGGAAGAGCGGGAGTGGAGACGCTGGAGACCAAAAGACGGTCGAACCGCGGCGAGGGATGTTGTTGAGGGATCCCAGTGACATTGGGGCGTTACTCACCTACTCCTAGAGGTGTCACTGCTCCGAGACCAGTCACGACAACACGACGCATGGCATTCTGGGGGATACGATACGTAGTTACGTCGGGGTTGTGTCCGCCTCTACTTGCGGGTGGTCGTTCTCCGCAATCCGGAAGGAATGAGGAATATCGATGGCCACTATACCAATCAATGCTGGGGAAACGCGGGAGTGACTAGTAGCAGCCTGTAGTCGGACTGTAGAAGGATGGAAGAGAATGGAAGCGAGGGCAGCAAGCTGCTGGGGAGGAGATTGTAGGAAGTCGAAGGGGAGCTTCAGCCAATAGACAATCCGAGGGAGGGTGGCCAAGGGTGTTCCTTCCGCATTGAGACGATGAAGAAATCGACCAGAAGGGAAGGTCCGCACGACGTCAGCCAAACCAGGCCGCAAGGCCATCCACCTTCTCTTTGCGGCCACCCGCCCAGCCAATAAGGGCGGGCCCTCGTATCGATAAGAGATAATCGGAGCTTTCCCCGTGGCCATCGATTGATTGATTGCATGTATTTTTTATGTCAACGCAGTGCCTTCGCGGCCACAAGCCCATTCAACCACCGCTATTTATTCCTTACCAGTGGCTTTTCCGTCTTCGCTTCCCCTCTCTTTCTTTGCAAGCTCTCCTACCTCCCCTTACCCCTTCAACCCCTTCGTGTGAGAGGCCCTTAATTCCATCATGAAATCCCTCACCTGGGCTGCTTGTCTGGCACTAGCTGGCACGGCCATTGCCCACGCTCACCATGACCACGAAGAAGTCCCGGAAAATGTGCGCGAGGAGCTGCTGAAGAAATGGGACCAGGAGGTACGATCCCGATTCCATCCGCATCACTCTCACACTGATCAAATCAGTTCACTTTCTCCGGCATTGCTAGCTTCGCCCACCTGAAGCCGGTCAGGTGTCTGATCGAACCCGACGAACGGTACGATATCGCCGTCATCGGCGCCCCATTCGATACGGCCGTTAGCTACAGACCAGGTAGGTCCACCATGGCACCAACAACCTCAAACCCACTCCCGGGGGCGCTAACACGCCCCTAAGGCGCTCGTTTTGGTCCCCGGTCTATTCGCGCGGCCAGCGCCCGCCAGATGGCCGGCACCAGCTACAACACTCGTGCCGGAATCAACCCATATGCATCCTGGGCCACAGTCAAGGACTGCGGAGACATCCCCATTACACCATTCGACAATGGCGTCGCCGAGCGCCAGATGTACGAGGCTTTCCTGGAGTTGGGCTCCCGCCCCGCCCTGACCGCCGCCGACTCCACGTACGGTACCAAGGGTATCTCCGCCGGCAAGTCGAAGCTGGTCACCCTGGGTGGCGACCACAGCGTTGCGCTCCCCGCTCTCCGTGCGCTTCACCAAATCTACCAGAAGCCCATCACCGTGCTGCACTTCGACGCCCACCTGGACACCTGGAACCCGGTGCGCTACTCGGCGTACTGGACGTCGGAGCAGTCTCACTTCAACCATGGTAGTTTCTTCCACAAGGCTAGCCGGGAGGGACTCATCTGCAACTCGACCTCCGCTCATGCTGGTCTTCGGACGCGTCTGACTGGTGTGGACGACAGCGATTACACCAATCCCGGCCCGGAGCAGGGCTTCATGCGTATCCATGCGGATGACATCGATGACTTGGGCCCCATGGGCATCGTGGACCGCATCATTGAGCGCATTGGCCTGGACTCCGAGCAGCCCGTGTACCTGTCCGTGGACATTGACGTTTTGGACCCAGCCACTGCCCCCGGCACTGGTACCCCCGAACCCGGTGGCTGGACGACCCGGGAGTTTATCCGGATCCTGCGCGGTATTGAGAAGCTGAACATCGTTGGCGCCGACATCGTCGAGGTGTCTCCCAGCTACGACAACAAGGGCGAGACCACCGCTTTGGCAGCCGCTCAGGTGGCTTTTGAAATCATCACAAGCATGGTCAAGGCCGGAGCAGGTGAAGACCTGGGAGGATGGTATGGACGCAGGGCGACAGTTGAGGAGCCTGTGGAGAAAGAGGTCAAGGATGAATTGTAAATGCGATACGAAGCGATATGTATAATGAGTTAGTGAGATGTCTAGCACTCGATGCAGGTACATCAACGAAGAAATAGTCATCTGGCTGTCTATCCTACACTCGCTCACTTAGATCCTGTCAATAACAGGTCTGATAAGATGAGGCTCCTGAATAATATGAGGCCCAGAAACTAGATCGAAGCTACCTAGTTCCCGAAACCAGTACCAAAAAAGAAACAAGGCCCTCTATTGATCACCAGGTAAGACCCGGTCTCTAATTCCTTAGCAAACAGAGTTCCATATACACACTGGCCAGAACAGGAGCAACATAGTTACCTGGGTAAATATGAATCGACCTCCCTCGAGATCTCTAATCATGAATGTATATAGTAAACTTGGTCATCACTATTGTATCTGTGTTATCTAGTCCAGGCCTCGAAGAAAGGGCTGCTCAGGCGAAAGAAAAAAAAATTGCACAGAAAATTGGGTTGGGGGATCGGCATGGTAACAGATCGAATAATATGAAAAAATGACGGAGGGTAAAGAAAGAGAAAAAGAAAAAGAAAACCGTCAGCCAGCCAAAACAAGACGCCTCGACTTCCAACGCCGGTAGGGACGATGAGAGTTAGAAAGGGAGTAAGAAGGAACAGGAAAGCGGAGAAGAAGTGGAATGGTGGAGGGGGGTGGAATGGACAGTGGGGGGAAGAAGAGGGTGAAGAGGTAGGAGCGTCAAGGAACGCAGGCGAGGGCGGACAAGACGTAAGTCAGGAGACGAGTTCCAATAAGCGATGAGGGGGAGGTTATCGATGGCAGGTCTGCTTGAGATAGACGGCTCAGCAGTGCAGGGACAACCGAGCGAGAGGGAAGATCGCACTGGGGGGGGGGGGGTTACGGGTTGTAAGATGTGTATTCACTCAAGGATCAGTGAACAAACACAAGATCTCAAGTCAAACGTCGGTCGAGTAAGCCAGCCACCTCCGTACGAAAGAATCCCCAAAACTCCATATTGCATAGGTAAAGCACATTCAGTCTCCCAAAATCATACGACGTGTCTGCGGTGCATCAACGACAGGCCTGAAACCCTCCGGAGCGTACGGACCTGCCCTGTAAGATACCGGGATCGATTACAACAGGACGCACTTCTTCGACTTCTTGGGGGCAGGCTCAAGTGCGGCAACAATCGCCTAGAACGGAATCTGTCAGTACGGACAACGCCACGGCCTCGGCGCGACACTCACCTCGTCAAACACGTCCTTGAGCTTGTACTGCGTGAGAGCGGAGCACTCCACGTACTTCACGGCACCCAGTTCCTTGGCCATCCGATCACCATCCTCCTTGCGAATCGGTTGCATTTTCTGGCGGGACAGCTTCTCGCGGACACCGGCGTCTTCCCGAAGATCGGTTTGGGTGCCCACGATCAGGCAGGGAACACCGGGGCAGTGGTGGTGCACCTCGGGGAACCACTTCTCACGGACGTTCTCGAAGGAGGCAGGGGAGGTGACCGAAAAGCAAACGAGGAAGACATCCGTCTGAGGGTACGAAAGGGGACGGAGACGATCGTAATCCTCCTGACCGGCAGTATCAAACAGCCCCAGAGTGTACGGCTCGTCGCCAATCCTAATGCGCAAAGGGTCGGAGTCAGTCCCAGATTCCAGCATCGGTCACTGACGCCATCGCGTGGGTCGAACCAGCGACGTGGGCGCACCCACAACGCTGGTGAGAGTGGAGGATAGCGCACTTCAACTCGGGGGTTCGAAGTGCATCAGAGGCTCCAACTTACATGACGGTGACGGCATAGTTGTCGAATACGGTGGGAACATATTCCGAAGGGAACTTGTTGGTCGTGTACGAGATTAGAAGGCAGGTCTTGCCCACGGCACCGTCACCGACGACAACACACCTGCGACAAAGAGCAACCAGGATTAGCAACTTGCCGCTCGATAAAAGAATCGGAGTTTCGGATACGCCGAGAAAGGAGAGGAGGTCGCAGAAGGGAGGGGAATAAATGGGGGGAGGGGAGGGGGAGCTGATTGCGGAGAGAAAGGGATAAGGAGAGAAAACAACGCACTTAATTGTTGCTACAACCATGTTGGAGACTTCAGAGGACCTTAGGAGTTTGCGAGAAGACCACGGAGGTTGTCTGTCGGGAGCCGAAAGGGGAGCAAGACAGAAGGAGCAGGAGATGCGGTGAACAGGGGGGAGGGTGGGTGGTGAGGAGGAGGAGAAGGGAGGGAGGGAGGGAGGAGCCGGGTGAGGGGGAGAACTGATTGAGGGTGGAAGAGGGAGGAGGGAGGAAGTGGAAGGGGAAGAGAAGGTGAGGCGGCTAGGATAGGGAGGACAGACGCGGATGGGCGAGGCCGTCTGGGATTCACGGATGGGTGGGAGTGCGGTGAATGTCGACGGGGAGAGAGAGACTGAGAGGGATGATGGTTGGTGAGGAGGGTTCCAGCCAATGTGGGAGGGACGATACCTTGACTAGTAGCAAGAGTAGTAAGGAGGAAAAAGAAGCTCTGCTCTGCTCTGCTTTGCTGCTGGCTGCTGGCTGCTTGCTGGCTGCTGCAATGGGGCAACCCGCACCGTTAGTTAGCTTCTGCTTTATCGAGGTTGGTCGCGCCAACCCAACCGCCGTTTATCACTGCACTTCTCTTCCCTCTCTCTCCAAAGTCGAAACGTGGATGGGAAACTGGGGGGTCACTGCCAAATTAAACTTCGCCGATTAAAGAACATCGAGGGGAAAAAAGTTCCTCTTCCTCATCCCCTTTCCTCCTCCCGACGAACATCCAGATGAAAAAGAAACCAACTCCCGGCGATCCACAACCTAAGATAAGAGACAACTCACAGAGATCGGACCAGGGTCAATATGACGGCAACCTAGACACCCACACCTCGGGATCCTTCTCGTTCTACTTTTCCGGTTGAAGCAGCGGTTTCCAACAGGAGCCTGCAAGAAAAAAAAAAAAAGCAAAGAGGTGAAGAAATGTGAAGCTTGAGGAGCCGCGGCAAACAACAGGATCTATCTAGATGGATGGGGGGAAAGGGAGCCAAGTCATCCGCTCAAAAGGAAAAAAAAAAAAAAAAAAATCAGATAGCACAAGACAAACAGCGCAAGAGGACAGGGATTCAAAGGAGGGAACAATGCCTCTTTCGTTGGCATTGGGCTACAGTTAGTCACAACGTACACTTACACTTGAGGAAAGTTGGGTAATTTCACCATGAATCAGTGACACTGACATTGGAAGCTGGGCCAATCAGTCGCCCGCACCCCGGTGGTCACACTGACTGGCCAGTCCTACTAGCTTGATTCGCTACGCGCCCAAGGAGGTGAGGGAATTGTGATCAACTGCTTCCTCCAGTTCCCAAGGTGGCATCCGTGACGAGGTGGCCATGCCATCCCAACCATCCCCGACCGCCCTGTTCGATGTTCTTGTCCAGACTCACCCCAATAAAACTCCCCGCGCTAAGTTTCATGACGGGTCCAGAACCCACCCCGGGGATATGTACGGAGTATCAAATAATCCAATATCAAGCCCCTTCAACAACCTCACCCTCGGCCGGTCTGCCGGTGGCTTATCGTGGCACGGCTACGACAGTCAATAAACAACCGGAAAGAAAAGGAAGACAAGACGTAAAACCGAAAATAAAAGAAGTATCCAATGCTTGCTATATAACGTAACCCGTAATCATATAATCTAGTCGTGACATCTATAAGATCCCGCAGGATCTGTTGCTGCTGGCCTTTCTCGCCGTCGCAGCGTAAGTTCCGTAGCGTAATCATAAAATCAACCCAAGACGCCACATGCTTGCGTGGCAGTACTGCCTCAATCCCACAGCACGCGAATTTATCCCTCATCACAGTTTAATCATGATTGTATACAATCAATTTTTAGATCTCGGGCAGGGGCGAGAATCGAGCACCGCTACGATCTTCCAGAGATGATGTCTTTCATATATGTCTGTACATAGTAGCACACTCAAGATAGATCCTAGGAGGACTGGTGCCATCGCTAGGTCTGTTTCGAGCGTCCTTCGGCCTCTGGTTCCTCAACCGGGACCGGCTCATGGTGCGGCGTTTCGCTCATCTACTCCTTTGTGAGCCACTCATTCAACGTAGCATCAATCTCATGGAGACTTACCTTATCCAATCTGTAGTTGGTCATCAGTAGACTCAACGGAATCAACGGAATCGTTGCAACGAACGCCAAAACCAAAAGCTTGTTCATTGTCTCCTGGTATGAGCGATTGATGGCAATTCGGGCTGGTGATCCCATCGGATAAGACAATGCCTTGGTTAACTTCCCAAATATTTCACCCGCATCGCCTTTGAACTCGTCGGGGAGGTAAAGTAGGAGTTTCCGTGGAATATGATGGGTCCAAACAGCTCCCGAAATCGCAGCTCCAACTGCGCCACCCATCTCCATGGATGTTAGAAACATTGCCGTGGCAGCAGCAACCTCCTGATGGCTGGCAGACGCTTGAACACCCAATTGCACAGGAACATTGAGCAGTCCGCCACCCATGCCAACAACAATCTGGGTTCCCAAGATCTGTGCCGGCGAGCTGCCTTCCTTACGGTAAAGCAACATCAACAGGATTCCGCACATGTAGATCACGCAGCCGATGGTCACATAGATACGGTACCGCCGAGTATATTTGATCAGCAGCGATACGGAGAAGGCAGCAATGGTGGATGTAAACGCAAAGGTTTGGGTCACCCGGCCAGCTGTGGCGACATCATAGTCCTGGACAACCTGCAGGTAGGAATAAAGGTAGGGCTGGACCGAGAAGTAGAACGCCACTGTGACCCGTTAGCAAGGAGATCCAGGGTCTCGGACAGAGTTGAACCCACTAAAATAAAAGAAGGCCAGGGTACACCCAGCGAGCACCGTTTGTTGTTTGAGAAGGTGCAGAGATAGCAAAGGCTTGGGAGCGAGTTTCTTCGAGGTCTCCCAGGCCGGCAAAACAGAGAGACAGAGCAGACCAATCACGATCATCGCGATGATGCTGCCATTCTCCCAACCGTTCTTGACACTAGCAGCAAGGGTGAGGGGGACCAAAATCAAGGTCACCGCCGTAGATAGCAAAATCAGCCCGAACATGTCGAGGTCGTACCACGTATGCCGAATAATGGCACAGAGCCCCCGTCGATGCGGGTGCCGGGGCTTGATCAGATTCAGTCGTCTAGCCTTGCGTTGGTTGAACAACAGCGAGAGTGCCAAAGGAAGAAATGAGGCCGGCAGGAGGATCGACCACATTCCATAACCCCAACGCCATGATGCATGCTCAAGCACCGCATCCGCGATTGTTGGTCCAATCCAGACCGTAACAAGAAATGGGAGCTCGGGCAAGAGCGCCAGTATCGCACGGTTGAGTAGACTACTGCTGTCGGCAATGAACACCTGCTGAAGGATTTGAAGACCGGTAGAGCCGGCAGAGTAGAAGATCTGAGCAGACGCGTAAGTCTGGACGTTGGTCGACGCAGCCATCTGGATATATCCGAGGACGTAGATCAAAATGCTAACACAGAATGCTTCGAATCGTCCGAACACGTCGGCCACCTTGGCCATAGGGGGCTTGATGACAGCTGTAAGGGTCAGCGGCTAATGAGAATTAATAATAGGCAAGGACAGCCTTACCGTTAACCACATTCTGAACAACCAATACCGTGGAAATCAGAGAGTGCTTGCTAAAAGCACTGGTCGCATAGGCCGAGAGGGACATCACAGTCTGGCCCTCAAGAGAAGTACAAAATGCCATGAGAAAGATGCTTCGTCGCGGTCAGCGCCTTCACAGATGATGGTAAATCGACTCGAAGTCTCAAGGCCCATCAAACCCACCTGATATATGCGATGATCAACGATCGCGTTGTCCATGTCAGATTGATTGCTTCAATCTTCCGGACACCATCCTGAACCGAATCCACCAAAGACTCTACTTCACTATCATTTCCTTCAGCTTCATATCCCGCCGGGAGGAGGCGTTCCTCCGCCTCTGGATTGTTTTGCTCCATCTGATCGAGGGTGCCATATGAGATTGTTGAACGGTGGTCAAGAAGGGGCATCGCGGCTGAGCCGTAGTTGTCGATCGATAACGTCGCTGATTAGCTATCCTATGACCAAAGTCCATTTATTGCGATCGGTCGTCGAGGGTTGAGTCGTCTTGAAGGCAGCAGGTTTGGATAGATTCAGTGTCGAAGCACCGGGGATCAAAGGACGGGGGGGCTGACGATTCCAAGGCTAAGCGGACGTCGAAGGGATATCTGCGACCTGAACCAGCCAGATCCACTCAGTGAAAAAGCAATGCACTAGCCAACGAAGAGGGGGTATCAAAGTCTAAAGAATAAGCAGGGGAAAAAGCAAAAGGCACTAGCAAGATGGACAACCCCGAGGCCAGGCTTGGGTACCGCATGCATCAGTTAGGTCACCAAATCAGACAGCGGATGCGCAACAACGCGTGGATCGTCAGATCTGTCGTACAGTACGGAAGACTGGGGCTGAACTTGGAGTCTGCAAGCCCGAATCAGGCTTCCGATATGATTCACACCAGCGGGCGAGATCGACAGGCTGCACTTATGCACGTCGTAGTGGGAGGCCAGGACCTAGTAGCCTATGGGCTTAACGCCCGTGGCCCAGAAAGGCAGTGTGGCACCCGCTGAGTTGCTGCGCCAGACGGTCCGAACGGAATTCTCAATGTAATGCCCTGTTCCACGCCAATCGTTGATCGAATTAAATCGAGGAGCCTTTCGGGCGGGCTGGGTCGTTGCAAAGCTTGTGCCGTGGACTCGGGCACCCATTGACGGGAGGGGGTTTCGTGCACAGCCGGATCAAAAGCGGGAGTCGGAGGAGAAGGAGGAGGGGTTAAGTGAGCAGGTACCCCTGGCCTTGCTGCAAAGAAGGCTTCGACTGCAGGAGTTCACCAAGGAAAAGCGTGGTGTGTAGGTGGGGGGAGGAGAGGAGGATAGTGTGGCAAGGCGACCGGGATTCTGAATCCTACGCAGGCGGGCAACCAGGCATCAGATATGATAAGATCACCTGCTCCGGCGGTCGGACCGGTCACCACACGATAATAATAATATAATACAATTGTGTTTCTCTTGTTGACCGTTGAGATCTAAGTAAAGCCAACCGAGAATCCATGGGTCTGTAAGATCTAAACAATAAGCAGGTACCTCTATTCTCTGAGTCTAATACTACTGTCCCCTCCAGACCGCCTGGCATTCTGCTCGTAAGAAGAATGAAGGCGCGCATCCTCATTGCCCTCCCCCTTGCAGGCCGAGCGTGACTAGTCCAGTGTAACAGGCTCGCTGACTAGTACAAACTACTACTACATAGTGGACTCATTCAGATCGATCCCCCACTCGGTGACTCTTAGGCTCTTAGCATTGTCTAATGAGGGCCAGGGTAATTGTAATCACGCCAAAGTGATCCGGATCAGGAATTTTCTGTTGCCCAACAATACTTGCAGTAATTTCGAGAGCAAAACCGGCCCCGTTGCATGATTGGGGGAATTCCACAACCGCAGCTGGATGGATGACTCGGGAACAACCGCGCCTGGTCATCATCCGTCGGTCACGGGTTGCGCATGCTCCGCTCTTTAGGTCGACTTACCCCTCCAGTAGTAAACCGAGCAAAGACCTCATCAGATCATATGAAAAGCTAGGACACAGCGGACACTTGAAGCCTTGGAGGGGCTACTCCTGCCGGTCGATATCGACCATGACGCGCGAGAGCCGCAGAAATAATCATGATGAGTGAGATATTTTCCGCCGGGTTATCTTCAGCCGGAGACTTGTGCCGAACTCTAAAGATCCACACTTACTGCAAAGGGGAAAGAGATGGATTTGGGCCTCGAGGGCGGTTTCGCAAATCGCAAGGCTCCCGGATGGATACGCTTCCACTGTACGACACCGCCATGGTAGAGCTTAGCGTTGTTTTTTCCTTGTATGGGTTGCACACGGAGATTTTTCACGGTTGCTCAAGATCCTGGAGGGACTCTTCTGTTACGGTGTTACTTCGGATCTCGCTCATGTGGCCGTCCTTGCATCTACTGTGCTCCCCTCTCCAACCCCTCATCGATTTAGTCCCTCTTTGAGATGCCAAACGGGTTGTGTTTCGACCTCTTGAACATGTACATGACACTACGTGGTCCTGAAGTGACACCTTCTGCTGGTAGTGTCGCATGTGATCTATTCCCATATCCACATAATTCTATGCTCCGGGCATATTCATTCCCTTTTCATGTACTCAACAATGACGGTGGCCGTGTTTTTTTTCTTTTCACAAATCACTATCCCAAAATGCAGAAGGCCATGACAGATAGCAGGGTCTAGACCTTCATTGACAGTTGTTCTGTGAAACTGTCCCTAGATGAGCCTATAAAAATTATCCAGCACATCGAACAGCCAGTACGAATGTCAAGTCACCACACGTTCCTCGGGACGACCAGTGGAATCGCAAGCTGTATCGGGTGCGTTTGGGTAGGTACCTAGACCCGGTATACCTGGACAAAGTAGATACACGGCGAATGTAACCTGCCACTTAGGTATCTGTCCTGCCGGGTGCTTTGTGTTGGCACCGCATCTACATAGCATTGTCGTGGAACTTTACTGCCCTGATCGATCAAGCACGGAGGCTTTTGTTTCTCAATGAAACCTCAAGGTATGTATGTATCTCTATACCCGTTCTGGAAGGTTGAACATTCTCTGAACTCACGGAAGATACATAGTCCAAGTATCCAATTGCAGGCTCGACTCAGTACAATATATGTATGACGTGATAGTCATGTTCGTCATGCTTGAATTACATTTGTCCATTAACGCCCATTACTCTGTCGCTTCAATGATCAGATGGCCAAAGTTCACCACCAGGTCCTCCCCTTCCTTTGAGGGCCGAGCTGCGTATAGCCCAACCCAGAAGTCCTGAACTTCCGGCTCTTCGAATATCCAGGTGATCTCTCGAAGTGGAGACTTCTGGATGCCCTCCACAAGATAAATCCACAGGCTGTTGTCCGCCTCTTTGACAAGCTCTAGTGTCGCCGCGCCACCCCCCGATGGGACCGGCTGCAGACTCCAATCCGCCCATTTGTCCTTGGTGACGGTACTCAGGTGAGGTCGGCCGCGGGTGAGCTCAATGCCAGTCTTGACCCATTTCCGGGTCCCGCCCGGGCCGTTGAGGACCAGAATAAGTCCACCCTGGTCATAGTTTTGTTGCCAGAGCGCATTGAAAGCGACTCGAACCCGCTTGAACGACTTCAATGGAACGGTCTGGTATAGGATGGGTGCGTTGAAGATGTCCGTGGACGGAGGTTTGGACCAGGCATCTGTGGAAGGGGCTGCTTTGATAGCAAATTCAGCGGGGAGGATTCCATCGCCGGGAACCTTTTGGGAGGAATTGGCAAAAGTGAATTTCGTCATGACTCTTGGGTGGTTTGTGGAGAAGGCTTCTTGGAATGTCTATGAGATCTCCGCGCCACGAGAGGATTGGGGTTGGAGAAGGGAGAAGGGAGAAATAGAAGAGAATTGGGAGGAAGACCAGGAGATTGAGAAACTCTGTGATCTCAAGAACACGAGGGTCGCAAGAAAGAAAGACCGTAAGAATGTCTACGTCATATTGAATGCGGAGCTACTACCATGGCGGGTGCCCGGGTTGACCTGAGCCACAGGTACTCTAATCAGTATACTACGGAGTACAGTCTGGCCTATGACAGCCATGACTCCAGGCGAGTGGGGTAGTCGGAGCAGCCGGGCGATAAGGTCGAGGTAGTAGTTATCTGCTGACTGCTCAGGTAAGCTTGATTATTCCATCCCCGGTTATCCCAACCCTTCTTAGCAGTTTGGTGCTGGTTGGGAATAGCCTCCCCGACGACGACTCAATCTCCCCCTCTCAACAACAGCGATGTCGAGGTCGATGGCAATGCCATGTCGGGTCCTGGTAGTAGTCCTGGATTATCGGCCGGGCACGTGAAGCGGGGGACCTCCTTTCCCCCGATGACATAAGCAGGCACTGCCTGGGGAGCCCCCGTGGCTTGGAACTCGCAAAAGTTTGGGGAAAGGATGGTTGGCCTCGTCGTTTGTCTAGCTCTGGTTTCATGATCTGCTCCATATCAGGCATGGGCTGAGCAACTGAATCTTCGACTCGCCTATGAATATTCGTTGGCCATGACTTCTGGCTTCTACTACCCCGATGAATCCAGGAGAGAGCCCCTGTGGTCGCGACTCTTTTCGTCCACTTATGCTGGGTATCGCCACCTCAAGCCTTCCACGTCGAGGCGCCCCGGTCGTTATCGTCGCTTTCTAGTCCGTCGGATCTGCCATTATCTGTATGCCATCCCCGGGATCGTCTTCGCCCTTGTCGCCCTGACGTCGTTTTTCCGGCCCTCCTATACTCGGCCACCGCCACATTACTCGTCACTTCGGGATGCGGTGTTGCAGTCGACAGAACCCGGGCGAGGCAACTCCCGCAACGAGAAAGTATTCATCGCCGCGAGCTTGTATGATGACACGGGAGACCTGGCACGGGGACATTGGGGGGACAGTGTGCTCCAGCTGATCGAGCTGCTCGGGCCGGACAATGTGTTCCTGAGCATCTATGAGAACGACAGCGGGCCGGAGGGCGAGAATGCGCTGCGAGAACTAGCGGAGCGGGTCACGTGCGGCAAGTCGATTGTATTCGAGGAGCATCTGGACCTGGCCGGCTTGCCGACCGTTGCCGTTCCCGGCGGATCACGGCGGATCAAGCGTATCGAGTACCTCGCGGAGGTGCGGAACCGAGCCTTGCGGCCGCTGGACGACCAACCCGACGTGCGCTACGACCGACTGCTCTACCTGAACGATGTCGCCTTCTACCCGCTGGACGCCCTCCATCTCCTGTTCTCCACCAACGCCGCGGAGCATGGCCTTGCCCAGTACCGGGCTGCATGCGCCGTGGATTTCATCAACCCCTTCAAATTCTACGACACGTATGCGACGCGTGATCTGCAGGGCTATGGCATGGGCCTGCCTTTCTTCCCCTGGTTCTCCAGCGCCGGCCACGGGCTGAGCCGCAAGGATGTCCTCGCGGGGAAAGATGCCGTGCGGGTGCGCAGTTGCTGGGGAGGCATGGTGGCCTTCGATGCGAGTTTCTTCCAGCGTGGTATCAAACCCCTGACGGCTGGTGTGCAGCCTCTGGGCTCTGGGGAGGGCACCTCGCCGGCTCGATTCCGGGCTTCACGTGATACATTCTGGGAAGCGTCCGAGTGCTGCCTTATCCATGCCGATATCCAGAAACCTCAACCCGACGTGGAGGCAATCACCGACACCGGGATCTATCTCAACCCGTACGTCCGCGTTGCCTACGACAGCGGTACGCTCTCCTGGTTGGGAGCGACCCGACGCTTTGAGAAGCTGTACGCCTTACTCCATAATATCATCGACCATCTCGTCGGCCTGCCCTGGTTCAACCCTCGTCGCACCGAAGTTCCGGGCCAAACTGCTCAGGAGATCGTGTGGATTCCAGATGAGCATGATGATGGGAATGGGTCATTCCAGCCGGTCCATCGGATCGCCGGCACGGATGGCTTTTGCGGACGTCGAGGACTCCAAGTCATTGTCGAGCATCGCCAAGAAGGGAAGAAGGGTTACGAGAATATCGAGGTACCTTCCTAAACGGGGGTCCTGTAACTGTTTATATTTGCTTGTGTGCATACTGTACTCTCTCCTTCATTGTGTTATAGGGTTACTATTAACAGGTACATACAAGGGGCCTGAAGACTCCATGGTTTGGACATAGAGCTTGACTGCATCACAATAGCAAACGGAATCTTCCTGGCCTGTGTTACACTGATTGTAGATACATGCCCATCCATTCACTTGTCATGTACCCACCCATCACGGTTGGTTCAGTCTATCTATCAATCTGGATTTTGTGTTGTGACCATGGCGATGATATTGATATGCTGTCTAAGCCGCTTCTTCACCCCGGTTGCCTGTTTCCCCAGTTACAGTACATGAAATGAAATAAAGGTTGTTCCCTTCTTTATCTATCCTCTCTCCTCCCTTCTTGCCTCCATCCTCCTTACCTTCATCCTACATCTCACATCCACCCCCCTCCTCCCAACGCATCTTGTTACACCATGGAACACCACTCCCCCGACCTTACCAAACGGATAACCACCATCATCTATGGGGTGATAGGAGCTTTCACAGACCGGGCCCCAGTTGGGCTAGAAGAAAGCCGCCATGCCCCCAGGGTGGAGGCTCAGGGCCTGGAGCGTCGGTCCCTTGTGGTCAGTGTTTGTCCCGCCCTCTGTATTCTCCACACATCTCCTCCCCCTGCTCGGTCTCTGCCATCCTTTTCTCCACCTATCTTCCTCTGTATGTTGCTGGGTGATCGGTCCCAATATAGGGAGGTAACCCCCGGTGCGCTAACGACTGTGCCTTAACAGAAAGCCCCTCAGCGTTGTTCCGGTAACCAGCCGGCTTCCTTCACTTTTGTGAACACGCTTCACAACCACACTACTTCTACGTCTCCTGCCTCTTCCTCTTCGCGTTTTCCTCCCCGTGTTCATCATCACTTTACCCCTTCCTCCTCTGCCTCTCCTTCCATCAGGTCTTTTTCGTCTACCTCCTCTGTGAAATCCAAGTCTACCAAGATGCCTGTCGCCGATGTGGACGACACCGTCGGCTTCATGACGGCCGCGCGGACCTTCAAGCTGCCTCAAAACTACGGCTCCCCCGCGGTTCATTCTGCTGTTGACGCGTCCAGCGAGCAGGGCAGTGTTTCCAAGGCTGATGCCGACTTCCCTGCTGATCCCTTTGATCACGGGGCTACTGTATCGCGTGACGATATCTTTGGTAAGTGAGACATGGATGACGATACTATGAGTTAAGGTGTGATGCTAACTTTGATGTATCCTGTAGCTCCTTCCAGTCCGACCGTCCCTGGCGATCTTGAAAACAACTCTGGTTTCGAAGAATTTGGAGTGACGGTTGAGACTCCCAAGGCCAGGGAGGCGTCTAACGTGGCTGGTGACTTCTCGCCCCAGGATGACACTACTGTTGCTGGCAGTGCTCAACCTGTTGGCTCGGATGCCGTGACTCCTGACCAGATCAATGACGAACAGGAGGACCGCACCGACCTTACTACTTTCAAGAGCTGGGGCGTTCCGGTCGTTCGTGACAAGCCAGGTACTTACTTTGTCCCTCGGTGGTAATCATACTGACGTGCTTTGCTTCAGCTGCTAAAGTCCGTCGTATCATTATCAACGGCTTGCCTACTACCTGGTGCAGCCCTGCCAAAGTCCTTTCGTTAGTCCACGGTGGCATTATCGAGAGCATTAGTATTTCTGACCACGGAACTGCCCATATCCTCTTCTGTGACCATGAGGCGTGCCAGGCCTTCTACGATAAGTATCCCAATGGTATCGACCTTGGCCGAGAGAGACGACACACTGTCTTTGTGGAGATGGGTAAGGACGTTGATGTGGTCAGCACCAAGCTTTCTTTCAACCTCTCTGTTGGCTCGACTCGCGCTGTGAGAGCTGTTGGGGTCGACATGAAGATCACCATGGAACAGCTGGTCAAAATTGCCAGTGTCAACGGTCGCAAGGTCGAAAAGATCCTGGACTCATACGTTCCTGGCGATGTAAGTATTTGTTCTCTTGGTTCGTGTGCTATACTGATGTCACTAGGCTCGCAACGTGGTTTTCCGTTTCTGTAACATAGAGGATGCCGTACGTTTCCGCTCTGCTCTCGTCCGCGATGCCGACTGGGAGCACTGCAATGTGCAGTACGCGACTGATCCGTAAGTATTGATTAGTTGATATGGAGTTCACTGCTGATTGTTTAGTTGCGAGTTCGCTACAGGTATGCATTTCGACTAGTGGTTGCTTAAGGCTACATACACATGACATTTGTGTCTAAAAACGATGTATGACGGTGTTATGGTGATGAATATCGGTGATGTATCTGGAGAGGAAATGGGTAGATTGCTTAAGGATGGCGTATGGATGAATTTATGCGGATAGTTGATAATCAATAAGAGATGTTGCGTCAGCAATGTGTTGTGTAGTACTAGTTGTGTCCTTGGTAGCCGGAAGATATATACTAAATGGGATATACAAGTACCGACACATGAACTCACCACACCAACAATCAACATGCAACTCAACTCCAGCTTTAACCACAGAATCCTCGGGAATAAGTAACCACATTCATCCCAACCACAACATGTCTCAATCCTATCCTCACCACTTACCAAATCCCATACCCACCCCACACCCATACACACAGACAAATACCATACCAATACATGAAACCATACACCCCAAAATAACGCAATACCATACCATACCACCTACCACTACCACGACCGTACCTACAGAGTATAGATGGAACCATGGAACCCCCAATTCCCTTACCTAGTAAGTAGTAGCAAGCAGTAAAGTGCAAGCAAGTAGCAAGGCCCGTACGTTTACATTTACATTTACATTGACCTACATTCACATCCTGCATACATTATACATACATTCCAGATCCCCATCTCAGCGAGTCAAGTAAGACAAACACGAATCTTCAATCCCCATCCCGAGCCGATCCTCCATTCCACGCTTTATTTCCATTTACATTTGACATTCCAACGGAGATAAGCCAATAATCGACTCCGTACATTCATGAGCTAATGCATACGGAGTATAAAGATTAGGTATATGAGGTGCATGAATCGTATGTTATTTCCCCCCTTTCCCCTTTCCCCTTTCCCCTTTCTTCCTTACTCCCTCTATCTGTTGCTTGGGTAATCTGGTAAATTAGTTATGAATAGATCAAATCAAATTATACAGAGTCATGGGAGGGTGCTTACTTACTTGTTCTAATACTGGCTAGTACGGAGTACTTTAGTATAATCAACTAATACAGGGTAGAATAGACATGTACATGAGAATCGTCGGATCGGATTGAAAGATGTCTCCGACTAGTGTCCGGCCCTTGTCCCTGTCTCTGATTACTATATATACTATACTAAAGGACGGCGTACTAGTATGTGACATTGTGTTAGTTAGTAGGGTACGGAGTAAAAAGTACACAAGATAGACAGTAGACTCCGTCGTATAGGATAGGTGTCTATTTGGTTCGGAGATCGGACCGGGTTGTGAGTTAGTACTCCGTACCTACTACCTAATGTTGAATAGTAGTAGTACTAGATACTGAGTACACCTATAGCAGTGGGGTGAATTTCCCGACGGAAGTAGTATGTACACAGTATGTATACTCACATGTAAACAAGCTATCTTCAGACAGCTAATTCTTCACATGAATAGCACAAACACACAAACAAACAAACACACAAATAACTATATAAACAAGGATCCAGAGAACAACCCATCTATGGACTTAGCCAAGTACGTAACCACATCCACTACCTACATGTTTACATTTTATCCGGCCTACCTATGTACTAGTGTTAGACGCCTCAGGCAATCCCGTGACAGACAGCGCGCCCTTCCAGCATGCCAGGGTCACAGGACTTGTAATGAGACAGGCCATCTGACTAAGTAATCTGTACAGTTAAATAATCTAATAAAATTGTTACAGACCCCTGCTAGCTAAAGCGACTAGTGAGGCGGTTACGTCAGGCAGAAGGCTGCGCTCGGAAAGAAGACAACTCTTATCGGGTAGAACCCTGAGCTGAACCGTCATGTGTCACACGTCACGTGAACGTGGTATACGAGCAAGCATGTGGTATACGGCATACCATCATGGTCTATGACTACCGCATGGGTATACGGCAGACCCGATGGTATATGGAATGGTATACGGGGAATAGGATATATAAGGACACTCCTTCATGTACTTAGCTAGTCTTGTTCTTCGTGCTTAATAACATTGTCTTTAAGTAACCATATGTTTTAATAAAGCTTAATAATAATACTTATCTGTATTTACTTACAGATAGCTGCGCGGCACTATCTGGCCTTACTTCTCTTCTCTTGTTCAGGACCAGTCATCTCTAGATAGTCATCGATCTGACTTACCTTGATTCAGTTTAAAGATACGTATAGGAACGGGAGCTAAGCTAACAGGAACAGAAAGAAGCGATCCTAGGATTTGACACATTGAGCACCAGTCAGTACAAGTATTACCCAGTAATAACTATTCATTATATTGACTACATCGAACTCATCGCGTGCCCCACAGCAGCAGGGCCTGACAACACAAGAACTGATGGATATGGTTAGTTAGTTATAAAAAAGCATCACCGTCTTAGAATAACAAAACCAGTTACTTAAAGATTGCTTAATAGTTAAATCTGTTAAGGTCCAACCACCAGAGCTATTCAACGGCAATCGAGCGAAGCTCAGGGCTTTTTTGACCCAGTTAGACTTGTACCTCAGCATGAACAGAGAAAAGCTCAGAAATAAGATTAATAAGATCCTTTTTATATCTATCTACCTGACTGGAACAGTATTTAATTAGTTTAAACCATATATTTACAAATATCAAGAAAAATTAGTAAATAACTAAGATAATAACACGAAGCAAATCTTCGCCAGTTATACCAGATTTAAATAATATCTTAAACAAATGTTTAGAGATATTAATACAGTACAAAACACTAAGTAAAAGTTATAATAACTTAAGCAGACTGGATCAATATTTAAGTATACTTCAGAGTTTTTATAAATTATTAATTATTTAGATTAGAATGACGACACCTACATGTTACGGACCCCTGCTAGCTGAACGACTAGTGAGGCGGGTACGTCAGGCAGAAGGCAACGCCCGGACGGACGACCACTCTTATCGGGTAAAGTCCCGAGCTGAGTCATCACGTATCACATGTCACATGACCATGGTATACGGACAAGCATGTGGTATACGACATATCATCATGGTCTATAACTACCAAACGGGTATACGGTAGACCCAATGGTATATGGAATGGTATACGAGGGATAGGATATATAAGGACACTCCTTCTTATACTTAGTTAGTTCTGTTCTTCATGCTCAATAACACTGTCTTTAAGTAACCATACGTTTTGGTAAAGCTTAGCGACAACACTCGTCCATACTTACTTACAGATAGCTGCGCGGCACTATCTGGCCTTACTTCTCTTCTTCTGTTCAGGACCAGTTCTCCTTAGATAGTCATCGACCTGACCTACCTTGATCCAGTTCAAAGGTACGCCTTGGAATAGAAGCTAAGCTAACAGGAACAGGGAGAAGCGATCCTAGGGTTTGACACTACATCACACAATTCAAAGAAGGACTCAAGATAGAGATTTAAGAGAAACTCATCTGGCAAGAATAACTAAATATATTACTAAAGATGATTAAAGCAACAGTCAAGATTAATAATAAATTATATAAATATAATACAAAATAATAAGAGGATTGATAAACCAGTAGATCTATATCTTGATAAAATAGCTAAACAGGTTACTGAGCCAATAACAAAAGATCAGTACAACCTAGAAGCTTGGGATATAAAGATCTTTATAGATTAAAACTAATAAAGCTAGATACAGTACAGTATTAGACTTAATAGAATCAAGTATCCAAGGAGAAACTCAAACAATGTAAATAAGACTACTTGTACTTTAGCTGCAGCAAAGTAGATTATTAATTAAAGAACTATAGTCAAAGTTAAAAATAACCTCAGAAATAGTTGAGAGCTATAAACCAAGATCAAGGCAGAGAAGTCTATAATATCACTATTATTTAGTATAAAGTTTAAATAGACTTCGTGATATGGATATTAGATAACAAGAAGTTATATATTATTCAGTATAGTCAGCTATCAGAGAATAAGATATATTATGATTAGTTAAGATAACAGGCCACTATGGATGAGCTAATAGCACCACTCAGTTAATAAGAAGATTAATAATTATCTATACTATTAACTTAGACCACAGAAGTCAATAATAATAATTATAAGCTAATTCTGAGGAACGACTATCCCAGTATAATTTAGAATAAATTTAATCTGCTAGATAAAAAGTATAGTACTTAGCCTGAAGGTCTTAAATCTAGTAAGAAGAGACTTAGCAAGATATTCAATATCCTGAAAAAACCTTTATTAGAAATTAGTAAATCCCGTCTAACACAGTGAGACAAGGATAAAGAAAACTAGAAGAATAATTAAGAAAATATTACTTATTAATTAGACCACATCTTAAAAGAGATCTCAGAGAATTCAGCACAATTTTATCTAGAACTTAAGAAGATTATACAGTATTGCCCATATTAGGATTTAGAATATTAAAAATCATAAAATAAGACTTAAAAATAATATCTATAAAGATATCTCTGTTATCTAAAAGTTTATCTAATATATAGATAAGATAATACAGATTATTATTATTAATTATTAAAGATTAACTAGAAGGTACATGTTACAGAGACAGAATCTTAATATAATGAACCATGTCTGTACGCTTATTTTAAAGAAAGTAAGGATTATTAAAAACATAATAAACTTCTTTAGCTTATATACTATATAAACACATGCTTAATATATCATAATTAAAAATATATTACTAACTACTAATCTAAGATACTGAAAGTAGTTAGGACTAAGATAAGCTACTATCTATATTTAATCTTTAATTACATATACAAAGAGTACCAAAGACATTCTTATCATAGATTAATATATTAACTAGCATATTTTAATAATCAGTGTATGATATACTACGCGGTAAAGATAAAAGGCTTAAGATTTTTAAAAAGATATCAAAGATAGTCAGAATCTAACTGGCCAGAACAGCAATTAGCAGTTACTTAATCAGAACCATATCTAAAGATTCAAGCAGTCATATTAAATTAACTAACTCAAGTACTGATAGACTCTAGAATAACAGGAAACTTCATGAACCCGCGATTTATACAATAGCTTAAGATACTCAGATAATAGAAAGTAGAACCTAAACCAATTATAGAACTAAATAGAGAGAATTTGGAAACTCTCGCATTAACAGTCAAGTCAGGAACTATACTTATAACTGTAAAGAATCACTATAAGTATATAGACTTTAATATAACACTTTTAAAACAGTATAATATTATATTAGAAATTCTATGACTCAGAAATCATAATCCACAAATAAATTAAAAGATTAAGAATCTCTAATTCATGAATTATGATTACCCAAGATAATACCAGTAAGGACCAGATTTAGAATCTAGATTTATATAGCCCACTACTTAGCAAGAAGCTGAAGTAAGGATTAAACAACCTATAGAGAGATTGAGAATATTATAAAAGCCTAACACACCAAATATTAGAGATAACTTAGAGAAAAATAACACCTCAAATATAGTTATATAAGTAATAACAGCAACTAAGCCATCATAAAAAGATTAGCTTATAGAATTATCAGGATAAATACTAATAATAATAAACAAATACTAAGAATATAATATTAACAATATTAATACAGAGATCAAGATAACTATCCAGAGACTAGAAGATTCATAAAAATTTTTAATAATAATCAAGAATAATACATACATCCCACCACAGTACAAGAGATTCAAGGATTTATTCAAGTAGTTAAAGTAATCTGAATTATCTCAGCACAGAAAGCATAACCATACTATTCCTCTTGAGAAAGAAAAGTCACCAGTATATAAAAAGATTTACTTAATATCTAAAAAGAAATCACAAGTACTACAAGAATACATTAACAATTAACTAGTAAAAGATAATATCAGACCTTCAAAATCACCAGCAAAACATATATTCCTATTTATACTAAAAAAGAACAACAGTTTACAGCTATATATAAATTATCGGCCACTAAATACCATCATAATTAAGAATCAGCACCCGTTACCTTTAATTTCAAAAATCCAAAACAAGATATAAGAAATAAAGTAGTTTACCAAGCTTAATATTATAAATATATATTATTATATACACATCACGGAAGATAAAAAATAAAAAACCATATTTAGAATAAAGTATAAACACTTTAAGTACTTGATTATACTATTTAAGCTTACTAACACACCAGTGTCATTTCAGCAATATATCAATAAGGTTCTGGAAGAACATCTTGATAGGTTTATGATTACTTATCTAGATAATATATTAATCTTTTTAAAGATTAAGAAAGAGTATATTAAATATATAAGATTAATTCTACACAAACTATGTCTACATCAGTTATAATATAAGCTAAAGAAGTGTGAATTCTATATACAGAAAACAGAGTTCCTGAGATACTAGATATCTACAAAGAAAATCTATATTAAGCAAGCTAAAGTACAAGCCATACGGGATTAACCTTAACCTAAGAATCTGAAAGAACTATAGCAGTTTATTAGATTAGTCAACTACTATCAACAATTTATAGACAGATACGCCATCCACATAACACCACTCTTCAAGCTTATAAAGAAGTTAAAGAAATATCAGTAGAGAGAACTGTCAAACCCTAGGATCGCTTCTCCCTGTTCCTGTTAGCTTAGCTTCTTGTTCCAATACGTACCTTTGAACTGAATCAAGGTAAGTCAGGTTAATGATTATCTAAAGAGAACTGGTCCTGAATAAGAGAAGAGAAGTAAGGCTAGATAGTGCCGCACAGCTATCCGTAAGTAAGTATAGACAAGTATTATTATTAAGCTTTATTAAAACATATGGTTACTTAAAGACAGTGTTATTGAGCACGAAGAACAGAACTAGCTAAGTACATGAAAGAGTGTCCTTATATCCTATCCTTCGTCATGGCATCGCCATGATATGTCATGTCGCCGATATGTTATGTCGTAGCGCTGCCATGTCCTGTCGTAGCGCTGCCATGTTATAGCGTGTCGGTGACATGTCCGTCGTGGTCACGTGTTGTGTAACCGTCCTGGTTGTAGGTCGCTCAGATCGGGATTCTACTCGATAAGAGTCCTTGCTTTCCGGACGTGGCCTTCTGCCTAACGAGTCCGCCTCACTAGTCCGTTCAGCTAGCAGGGGTCCGTAACACATACATTTTGGTAAAGCTTAGTGACAACACTTGTCCGCACTTACTTACAGATAGCTGCGCGGCACTATCTGGCCTTACTTCTCTTCTCTTATTCAGGACCAGTCATCTCTAGATAGTCATTGATCTGACTTACCTTGATTCAGTTCAAAGGTACGTATAGGAACGGGAGCTAAGCTAACAGGAACAGGGAGAAGCGATCCTAGGGTTTGACAAAAATATTTATTATATTAATAATTAGAAACTCTGGAAGGTTAGTAATCAGTTCTATATTTATATATATATATTATTTATATTTTATAAACTTATAATATAAGATTTAGTTTAATTTTTGAAATTAATCTTATATTATTCCATATCTCTCTATATTTTTTTAAATAGTTCTAATCACTCTTTTTATAAGAGAGATCTAGAACTGAAAATAGTATTTTATATTTGAAATATAATCTCAGAGAATGACTTGCCTGACTTATTAAATAATCTAATTATTAAATTTTTATATTTTAAAAGATTAAATCTATAATATAATAAAGATTCTGTGAAAGTAGCTGGATTAATTAATTATTATAAAAATAATAAAGATAATAATATAGTTATTTCAAAATAAAAATTATATAAGAAAAGAATAAAGATTAAGAAACTATAACTACAGAGATAACTAGTAAAACTAGATAAGATATTAATTAAAGAAAGATATAAAGTAAATTAAAATATATTAATTATAAGATCTGGAAGTAATTTTCCTGATTTCTTATTTAATTAATAAAAAAACCTTTTTTTATATTATAATTTTCTACTTTAATTAAAGATTGCGAGATTATTTATAAGAGTAGTATTGAATATAAAATACTATAAAAATAATATAATTAAATATTACTACTATATAATAAAGTTAAAAAATTATTCTAAAGTAAACAGTTATTACTTTATAAATAATAAAATAAAGATAATAGATACTGTGTCTTATTGTCAAACCCTAGGATCGCTTCTCCCTGTTCCTGTTAGCTTAGCTCCCGTTCCAATACGTACCTTCGACTGAATCGAGGTAGTCAGACTGATGATTATCTAAGAGGTGACTGGTCCTAAACAAGAGAAGAGAAGTAAGGCCAGATAGTGCCGCGCAGCTATCCGTAAGTAAGTACAGACAAGTATTATCACTAAGCTTTACCAAAACATATGGTTACTTAAAGATAATTGAATTGAGCATGAAGAACAGAACTAACTAAGTATATAAAAGAGTATACTTATATCCTATCCTTTGTATACCATTTCATATATCATTCAGAATAAATCAAGAGTCAATCTAATCATGTTCCTGGATCCCGTATACCTTATCATATACCCTCAATAGTAGATCCGATGATAGATAGTCACGTGACACAGCGCTGCTTCAGACATTACTCTGACCAGGATTCTACTCAATAAGAGTTGCTGGTTGCCTGAGTCCTGCCTTGTCATCACTTTTTGCCTGACGAGTCCGCTCCGCTAGTAACCTGGCTAGTAAAGGTCTGTAACATCACTCCCCCTTCTTCAAGATTTCTTGTTCTTAAGAAACATAAAGGTACGTGTCCCTCCTGTATATTAGTTAAGTTTTCTCAATTTTTCTTTTTTTATGATAAACCATCATATCTCATCATTACATTAACCATAATCAGATGAAGAAACACATTCACCAGTCCAACAAGATTCATAAGCACAGCTTCATTACTAAGAGTTTCTGCAAACATTATTTCCTAAAAAACATTTCTTACATTATAAATTCAAAAAGCCAAAATTATGCTGCCTGCACTTGTTATGATCAAAAATATAAAAAGCAATTTCACAGCAATAAAGAATAAAATAAGTTAAAACATAATCAATCAGATATACAAAATAAACTTACTAAGACCCTCACTAAACAGGCCCATATTACTATCAAAGTAGCTCATTTATTCAAATAACAGCAGTTCCTAAAGGATCGTAGCAAGCAGATATTAAATCACGACTCAACTATATTAAAACAGTTAAATAAAAAGGATCCTCCAAACACTAAGGATCTCCAGGAACTAGAGTGTCTAGCTAACAAACACAACACTACTCAACTTGCCACTGTGTCAGACAATCCTAGTCTAACTCAGTTAATTAGTTCCCCTTTCTTCTGGGCGAACTTCAACCTGTCTATTAATAATACTACTCCACAAGCTAATAACAGCCTGTCAAATTCTCAATAAGTTCCCACATATTTTCTAAGATATCATATCCTTCCTATTTCACCAAATATTATAACCTGCTACTAATCTTCTTATAATCTAAGATCTTTTTAACTCTATATTCTTTCTCTATATCATTATCAATCTCCATATTTTCTACAATTCTAGCATTCTTTAGTACAGGTTTGTTACAGACCCCTGCTAGCTGAACGAACTAGTAAGGCGGACCCGTCAGGCAGAAGGCTACGCCCGGAAGGCAAGGACTCTTATCGAGTAGAATCCTGATCTGAGTAACCTACAAACCGAGGCGGTTACACAACACGTGATCACAACGGACATGTCACTGACACGCTATAACATGGCAGCGCTACGACAGGACATGGCGGTGCTACAACAGGACATGGCAGCACTACGACATAACATATCGGTGATATAACATATCATGGCAATACCATAACAAAGGATAGGATATAAGGACACTCTTTTATGTACTTAGCTAGTTCTGTTCTTCGTGCTCAATCAAATTGTCTTTAAGTAACCATATATTTTGATAAAGCTTAGCAATAACACTCGTCCGCACTTACTTACGGATAGCTGCGCGGCACTATCTGGCCTTACTTCTCTTCTTCTGTTCAGATCAAGTCACCTTTAGACAGTCAACGACCTGACTACCTTGATTCAGTTCACAGGTACGTATCGGAACGGGAGCTAAGCTAACAGGAACAGGGAGAAGCGATCCTAGGGTTTGACAAGGTTCCAACAATAAGATATAAAACACTGAATAAATTTTACTCATCAATTTTAACAACCTCAACCTGTAATTAACCGGTCTCTTCTTATCCTTAATAACAAATAATCCTAGCTTATAATAATCAAGCTTCTAATTTAATCATTTTATCTTAATATTTTTACAGAATAGAAACACTTTCTCCCTCCTTTTTAAATCAGGTTCCTTCCTGTATCTATAATCATAATATATCTTATTATACAAGTTTATAAACTTAATATCTCAAGATAACTGTATATATATATTTCCCATAAACACAATAATATCCTCAATTATATTAACAACTAGTTACTTCCCTAATAACATTTCTAGAAACCTGAGATAGTAATCGTAATTAGCATAAAATAGTGAGACTCCAATAATTAAGTAACTAATATTATTATATAAGAACTGTACCATCAGTAACAAATTTATCTAATTATATTATTAATAATTTATATAGTATCTCAGATATTGCTCAATTATCTAATTAATCCTTTTTATTTACCCATTCATCTGCAGGTGGTAAGCCATTATCATTTATTCTTTAATTTTTATAAGATCTGCAAGTAATCTCTAAAACTTCAAGATAAATAACTTATCTTAATTTAATATAATATACTTTAGTATCTTATAGTATACAACAATATTTCCTAAAAACAGTTCTACCATCTATATTACTATTATTATTATCTTACTTAGTACAAGATAGATATATTTAATAAAATAATTAATAATAATTATAATAACATCAAACCCTTCTGATTCCAGTAATAAACTAATAAAATCAATTATTATCTATTTTTATAACTATTATAGCACCTCCTATACTTATATTTATTTATAAGACTGATATCTTACAGACTTATTTCTAATATAAGTCTTATATTATCTAACATAATCACGTACTTTCTATCTAAAATTCAGAATATAATAATTTTTTATAATTAATTCAATAATGTTCTTAACTTCTAGATAACCCTTGAATAGTCTATTATAATATCTAGCCATAATCTCTATCCTCATCTCAGTCAATACAAAGATTAATCCATAAAAGTATGTTAATCTATCTTTATTAATAATAATCTTTTTTAGTAAGCCCTTACTCATTTTCTAGAATATTTTATCTTTTCTCATAATATCAGCTAATCATTTAATTAAATCACTACCTATTTCCAATATTACTACTAGATTAGTCTTATTATAACTAATCAACCTATCTATATTTTACTTCAAGATAGCCAGTTCAATAACTTTCTCACCTAATTCATAGTCTAGCCTGCAGCTTAACATATCTACATATCCATTCTTTACTCCCTTGCAGTATATAATTCTGAAATCATATTATAACAGAATCTCAGCCTATCTTGCCTATCTTCTAATCAACTCTTTAATTATTATAAAGTAAATCAAGTTCTTATGATCTATCTTTATAATAACAGTATACTTTACTTCTTCAAAATAGACCCTCCACTACTTAAATACTATTATTATAACCAGTAATTCCTTATCATAAATATCATAATTAAATTCCACTTGAACCAACTTTCTTAAATAAAATATAATCAATCTTAACTTTCTATCTTCTTTAGATTGCATCATACACATACCAACAGCATAATCCAATATATCTATCTTAATAGTGATTTCTTTCTCTAAATCATACTGTATAAGTATTAATAATATAATAAGTTGCCACTTAATATCTTTAAACACGCTCTGCTGTGGTTCTTTTTACTAATATTTCTTTAACTTCTTTATAAATTTAAAGAATAATATTATATAAATAATATATTCATCCATGAATTATTAATAGTAGTTAACTAATCTAATAAACTACTATAGTTCTTTCAGACTCTTAAATTAAGACTAATCTTATATAACTTGTACTTTAGCTCACTCTATATAGATTCTCTTTATAAATATCTAATATCCTAGAAACTCTATCTCCTATACATAAAATTCATACTTTTTCAGCTTATATTATAACTAATATAGATATAATTTATACAGAACTAGTTTTATATATCTTATATATTCTTTCTCAGTTTCCAAGAAGATTAATATATTATCTAGATAAGTAATTATAAATTTATCAAGATATTCTTTCAGAATCTTATTAATATATTACTAAAATATTACTGGTACATTAATAAGCCTAAATAATATAATCAAGTATTTAAAATATCCATACTTTATTCTAAATATAGTTTTCTATTCTTTATTTTTTATAATATATATTCTGTAATATACATCCGTGATATTAAGTTTAATAAACCATCTTATTTCTTATATCTTATCTTAGATTTCCGAAATCAAAGATAATAAATATCAATCCTTGATTATGATAATATTAAGTAACTAATAATCTACACATAGCTATAAATTATTGTCCTTTTTTAATATAAATAAAACTCCATATCCTGCTAGCAATTTTGAAGGCCTGATATTATCTTTTACTAGTTAATCATTAATATATTCTCATAATACCTGCAATTCTTTTTTAAATATTAAGTAAATCTTTCTATATATTAGTAACTTTTCTTTCTCTATAAAAATAATATAATCATACTTTCCATACTAAGATAATTCAGATTACTCTAACTACTTAAACAAATCCTCAAATCTCTTATACTATAATAAAATATATATATCACTTTTTATTACTGCTAAAAATTCCTATAAATCTTCTAATTTCTAGATATTCATCTCAACCTTTATATCAGAATTATTAATACTATATTCTTAATACTTATCTATTATTATCAGTACTTATCCTAATAATTCTATAAGCCAATCTCTCTATAATAACTTAATTACTACTATTACTTATATAACTATATTTAAGATATTATTTTTCTCTAAGTTATCTCCAATACCTAGCATATTAAGCTTTCATAACTTTCTTAACCTCTTCATAAGTTACTTAATCCTTACTTCAGCTTCTTATTATATAACAGGCTGTACAGATCCAGACCCTATATCTAGTCCTTGCTAGTATTATCTTAAGCAATCATAATTTATAAATTAAAGACTCTCAATTTTCCAATCTATCTATAAATTATGATTCCTGAGTCATAAAATCCTTAATATAATATTATACTATTCTAAAGATATCACATCAAAGTCTATATATTTATAATAATCCTTTATAATCATAAATACAGTTCCTGACTTAATTATTAATACAAAAATTCCCAAATTTTCTTTATTCAGTCCTGTAATCAGTTTAGATTCTGCTTTCTATTATCTAAATATCTCAAACTACTATATAAATCATAGATTTATAAAGTTTCCTATCACTCTAGAATCTATTAATACTTAAATTAATTAATCTAATATAATTACTTAAATCTTCAGATACAGTCCTGATTCAGTAACTACTAACTATTATTCTGGTTAATTAAGTTCTAACTATCTTAAATATCTTTTTAAAAATCTTAAGCCTTCTATCTTTACTATATAATATATTATATATTAATTATTAAAACATACTAGCCAATATATTAATCTATAATAAGAATATCTCTGATACTCTTTGCATGCGCAATCAAAGATCAAATATAGACAGTAACTTATCTTAGCTCTAACTACTTCCGATATCTTAAGTTAGTAATTAGCAATATACTTCCAATTACAATATATAAAACAAGTATTTGTGTAACACACAAGCCAAAAGAGTTTATTATATCTTCAATAATCTCTACTTTCTTTAAAATAAATATACAGATATGATTTATCATACTAAGATTCCATTCCTGTAATATATATCTTTTAATTAATCTTTAATAATTAATAATAATAATCTATATTATCTTATCCACATATTAAACAAACTTCCAGATAATAGAAATATCTCTGTAGATATTATTCCTAAATCTCATTCCATGATTTCCAACATCTTAAATTCTAATATAGATAATACTGTATAATCTTCTTAAACTCGAGACAGAATCATACTAGATTCTCCAAGATCTCTTTCAAGATACAGTCTAACTAATAAGCAATATCTTTCTTATCATTTTTTTAATTCTCTTTATCCTCATCTCGCTGCGTTGGACAGGGTTTATTAATTTCTGATAAAGATTTTTCCAAGATATTAGATATCTTATTAAGTCTCTTCTTACTAGATCTAAGACTATCAAGCTGAGTACTGTACTTTTTATCTAATTAATCAACTTTATCCCAAACTATACTAGGATAATCATTTCTTAAAACTAGCTTATAACTATTATTATTAACTTCTATAGTCTAAGTTAATGGTACAGACAATTATTAATCCTCTTATTAATTAAATAATACTGTTAGCTCATCCATAATGACTTATTATCTCAACCAATCACAGTACATCCTGTTCTCTAACAGCTAACCATATTAAATAATATATAACTTCTTATTATCTAATATCCATATTACAGATTCTATCTAAACTTTATACTAAATAATGGTGATATCATAGACTCCTCTACCTTAATCTTGGTTTATAGCTCTTAACTACTTTTAAGACTGTTTCTGTTTCTAACTGCAGTCCTTTAACTAATAACCTGCTTTACTATAACTAAAGTATAAGCAGTCTTATTTACACTATTCAAGTTCCTTCTTAAACACTTGATTCTATTAAGTCTAATACTGTACTGTATCTAGCTCTATTAGTTTTAATCTATAAAGATCTTTATATCCCAAGCTTCTAGATTATACCAACCTTCTATTATTGGCTTAATAACCTGTTTAATTATTTTATTAAAATATAGACCCGCTGGTCTATCAACCCTCTCATTATTTTATATTATATTTATATAATTTATTATCAATCTTAACTACTGCTTCAATCATCTTTAATAATATGTTTAATCATTCTTACCAGATAAGTTTCTCTTGAATCTCTATCTTAAGTCCTTCTTTAAATCATATAATATAGATATTATTATCCTAATCTAAGTAACTAGTAACTTACAAAAACTCTGAAACATACTTAAATACTAATCTAATCTACTTAAATCATTATAACTTTCACTTAATATTTCATGCTATATCAATATCGCTGAATATCTATTTAAAACATTACTTAAATCTAATATAACTAGTAAAGATTTACTTTATATTATTATCCTGATTATTTATCAACTTCTCTCAATACTCGCGGATATACAGTTCAAATTAATTAAATATTACTTTAATCAGATAAGTAGATGTAAAAAAGATCTTGTTAATCTTATTTTTAAGCCTTTCTCTATTCATGCTAAGATACAAGTCCAACTAGGTCAAGAAAGCCCTAAGCTTCGCTTAATTGCCGTCAAATGATTCCGGTAATCAGACCTTAACAGATTTGATTATTAAACAACCTTTAAATAACTGGTTTTATCATTCTAAGACAGTGATACTTTCTTATAACTGACCAACCATACCCATCAGTTCTTATATCATCAAGCCCTGTGTCAAACCCTAGGATCGCTTCTCCCTGTTCCTGTTAGCTTAGCTCCCGTTCCGATACGTACCTTGTGAACTGAATCAAAGGTAGTCAGGCTGTTGACTATCTAAAGGTGACTTGATCTTGAACAGAAGAAGAGAAGTAAGGCCAGATAGTGCCGCGCAGCTATCCGTAAGTAAGTGCGGACGAGTGTTGTCGCTAAGCTCTACCAAAACGTATGGTTACTTAAAGACAAGTTAAATTGAGCACGAAGAACAGAACTAGCTAAGTACATGAAAGAGTGTCCTTATATCCTATCCTTCGTCATGGCGTCGCCATGATATGTCATGTCGCCGATATGTTATGTCGTAGCGCTGCCATGTCCTGTCGTAGCGCTGCCATGTCCTGTCGTAGCGCTGCCATGTTATAGCGTGTCGGTGACATGTCCGTCGTGGTCACGTGTTGTGTAACCGTCCCGGTTTGTAGGTTGCTCTGATCGGGATTCTACTCGATAAGAGTCCTTGCTTTCCGGACGTGGCCTTCTGCCTAACGTGTCCGCCTTACTAGTTCGTTCAGCTAGCAGGGGTCTGTAACACCCTGCTGCTGTAGAGCGCGCGATAAGTTCAATGTAGTCAACATAATAAATAATTATCATTGGATAACACTCGTACTGACTGGTGCTCAATATATCAAACCCTAGGATCACTTCTCCCTATTCCTATTAGCTTAGCTCCCGTTCCAATACATACCTTCAACTGAATCGAGATAATCAGACTGATGACTATCTAAGAGATGACTAGTCCTGAACAAGAGAAGAGAAGTAAGGCCAGATAATGCCGCGCAGCTATCCGTAAGTAAGTACAGACAAATATTGTTACTAAGCTTTATCAAAACATATGGTTACTTAAAGACAATTAAATTGAGCACGAAAAACAGAACTAACTAAGTATATGAAAGAGTGTCCTTATATCCTATCCTTCATATACCATTTCGTATACCATTCAGGGTAGATCAAGAATCAATCCAATCACGTTCCTGGATCCCGTATACCTTATCATATACCCTCGATGGTAGATCCGATGGTAGATGGTCACGTGACACAGCGCTGCTTCGGACGTTACTCTGACCAGGATTCTACTCAATAAGAGTTGCTGGTTGCCCGAGTCCTGCCTTGTCATCGCTTTCTGCCTGACGAGTCCGCTCCGCTAGTAACCTGGCTAGCAGTTGTCTGTAACACTGTAGACTACACAATCTAAATATATATAATAAATATTTAAAAAGATAAATTAAATAAAGATTCTCTTTTAAAGCCCTATCTTAACGTTATGAATATTTTCTTTTAAAAAATAAGTTAATATTTCATTTTCACACATAAACCATAATTATATGATCAACTTAAAGAAAAAAATTTCTTATACTATTCTATTTATAATCTATCTAAAACAGAATTTAAAATATAAAAAGATTATATCTTAACAGTACTTTAAAAGGATTAAATATAATCTTTATAAAGTCCAGTAAGAGTACTAATATTATTTATCTTTGAAAAAATAAAATACTGTATCTTTATATAGATTATTAAGATTTAAATATAATTATAATTTATAATTATTACTCACTGCCTCTTATCAGTAAAATAATAAACTATTTAAAAAATATTTATATCTTTATTAAACTTAATTGTTACAGACCCCTGCTAGCTGAACGACTAGTAAGGCGGATTCGTCAGGCAGAAAGTACCGATAAGGGCAGCGCTTGGATAAGATCAAACTATTATTAAGAATTATTATTATGACGCCCGGGATGGTTACATATCATGTAACCATGATAAGTATGTCACTGACAAGCTATGACATGTCAGCGCTACAACCAGGACATGGCAGCGACATGGGATAACATACTAAGTGGTATAACATATTATAACAATAATATAAGAAGACAGGATATATAAGGACACTCTTTCATATACTTAGATAGTTCTATTCTTTATGCTCAATTCAATTCTTTAATACTGTCTTTAAGTAACCATACGCTCAGAAGCTTAGTGACAATACTCATCCGTACTTACTTACAGACAGCTGCGCGGCATTATTCGGCCTTACTTCTCTTCTCTTGTCCAAGACCAGTTGTTCCTAGATAGTCATCAGCCTGATACCTCCTCGATTCAGTTCGACGGTACGTATACCAGTGAAGCTAAGCTAACCGGGACAGGGAAGCGATCCTAGGGTTTGACAAGACTGTGAAATTTCTAGCTAATTATTAAGATTAATAAGTATAAGTTTTATACTACTAATATCTAATATTTAGGATTTATAATCTTTCTATTAGATATAATTATAAAAAAATATATTAAGATTATAAACAAATAACTAGAATCTACTAGTATATATAAAATTCTTATTTTTATTAACTTTGTAAACTTTTATAAATAATTTTTAATAAATTATTTATATGATATACTATCTCTTACAGAGCTTATTTATAAAAAGAAAAGGAAAAAATAAACTATTTAGATAATATAAAACAATATAAAGAATATTTTCTAAATAAAGACTTTATTCTTTCTGAAACTGTACGAGAAGTGTTTAACATATTAAGAAAAGTTTTTAAATTTACTTCTTTATTTAGATATTCTGATTTAATATAAGAGATTAAAATTGAAATTAATATATTAAACTTTATAATAAATATTATTATCTTATATTTATAAGAAAATAGGACCTAGCACCCCATTACATTCTTTTTAAAAAATAATTAATATTAAATGAAGATACATTATAAGTGATTAAAAACTTTTAGTAATTATAAAAGTATTTAAATAATAGTATTACTATCTAGAAGAAAACAAGTTTCTTATTAATATAAAGTCTAACTATACTAATTTCAGATTTTTTTAAGTTCTGTACTGAAAAAGCTGAGCTTTCAATAAATTAAATAAGCTAAGATACTTATAATATTTAATTTTATTATTAAGTATCAGCCTGGGTTAAAAAATCTAATTAATATATTTAACTAGTGTTCTGACTACTCCTCTTTTTAAAAAAAATTAAAAGAAAACTTACTATTACTTATATTATAAGTAAAACTAAGTTAAGGATTAATCTGTATAAAAAACTAGTTTAAAGTACTAAGTAAACTCCAGCTAGATATAGCCAAGGTAATAGTATATAGAAAAATAAAAATATAAAAATATGAGAATAAGCTTATAAAAAAAGTCTTATAAATATTAAAATATATTTATAAATAAAAGAAGTACTGCTGGTAATACAGAAGTTTTAAATCTTATAATATTATGAATCTATACATGTATAGTAATTAGTCTTAATATAATCTATTTTAATCTATAAGGATTGATGATAAACTTGATTAAAAAAGTATAGAATGCAGACACGCGGTTACAGGATTAAAAAGCTAAGATTTATAAAAAAAAACAAAAGCTAAGTAATCTAATCTAGAAATTAGATAAAAAAGATCTTTTTAGGTAAAATAAGTATATAATTATACTAGAAAGTATAATAATAAAATAAGAAATTCTATAGATAAACCATAATATACTAAAGAATAGCTATTACTAAAGATAGTATATATTGAAAAATATCCAGTACAAGTATTAATAGTATAATATATATACTGAGATAAAAGAATATATAAAAATTTATGATCTATATCAGAAAATCCAGGTCTACCATTATATATTATGTAATAAATTAGAATTACTATCTATATTAAATACATTAAGTAAAGTACTTATTATAGACTTTATTACAGGTTTATTATCTAGCCAATGGGGGGAACTGTATATAATATGATCTTAATAATAATAAATATATTTATAAAGTATACATTCTACCTATTTCATAGAAAGAACATCAACATATTAAAGCTCATAGAACTGATTTACAGGCATGTTACACCGTATATTAGAAATATGTGTAGATTGGTGATAGACAGAGTGACCATCTTTATAAGTGGATACTGGGCCATCCTGTACCATTATATGGAAATATGCAGAAAGATGTCCACAGCCGTGTCCGCGAGCAGGAGATGCTCAGCAGAGATCTATCATCCCTATCAGTAACTGCATGGAAGTTCAGACAGGATATGACTTACTGGCTTGCAGGGGTGGTACACTCCTGAACAGTATACATACTTGTGGTGATTGGGGCAGTGGCAGCAGGCAAATTACTTATTACAGACCTTGCCAAGATATGAAACATATTAGTAATACCAGGAACCATCCCCCTGATATATATTATCAATATTATAAGGATTATTAGTCTCAGGCGCGCGGGCAGTACACACCTAAGACACCTGATTAATAATAACCACCTAAATAGCAGATGAAGCAGCAGTAATAACACAACAGATTATATAGCAGGTACAGGCAGTACAGAAAGTATAGAAAAAGTAATACATTATTTAAAATATTATGTAATTTCTTAATAAATCATAATAAAATATATTTTAATACACCCACGCGCCATCAGAAAGAGAGAAAGAAAAGTGAAAACTTAATAAATAAAATATTTAACATAATTTTCAAGGTTATTAATATAAATAACCAATTATTTGATTACTAAGATATCTAATATGCAATATATAATATAGAAATTATATAATATTAATATTAAGCTATTAAACAGCAATAACAAGATATGTAATAAAAAATAAACAGTATAATTAAAAAGGAAACTACTATTAGTAATATAAGATAACTGATATATATATTAAAAACTACAAGAACAAGATATCTGATAAAGAAAAAGTAGAAGAAGAATTATATAAATAATAGGAGAATAAGAGCTTTTATACTTGTAGTAAAATAAAGCTATTTATAAGTAAGAATAATTTCTTTATTCAATTTCTTTATCTATTTACTATTTATAATATTATTATAATAAGTCAGAAGAGTAGAGCCTATGCTGTTATATATTATTTAAATAAAGTACTTTTTTTAAAAATAGTAAGAATAAGACTATACAGACAAGACAGCTTAATAAAACTAATAATAAATATAGTAGAAGTATCCAGCACTGATATAAAATTATATTTAGCAAGATCTTTCTAATTAAAAAATATTATAATTATATGAATTATATAAATACCATTATAATCTATATTTTACTGTCTCAGGGTAAGGCGCCTGTATAAAAAGAAGAAAGATATTAAGTATCTTAGATAATTTTATAATAAATAATATACTCTTTTAACATATCAAAGTTACAGGACTCTTAAAGAATAAGCTATCTGACCAAATAACCAGTATAGTCAGATAATTCAATAAAATATTTACCATACTAGCCACCAGAAACTCTGAAAGACTAGTAATTAGTTCTACACCTGCGCGTACGCTTTGTTTGCATCCCATAGACTTGCAATATAAGACTTAGCCTGATCTCTAAGGCTAACCTTGTATTGTTCCACGTCTCCCTACGCACCTCTAACATAGGTGCGGGCAGTATAGAAAGTATAAAAAAAAATAAGATATTATTTAAAATATCAAGTAATTTCTTAATAAATTATAATAAACTATATCTTAACGTATCCACGCGCTATCAGAAAGAGGGAAAAAATAAAAACCTGATAAATAAGATATTTAATATAATTTTCAAGATTATGAATATAAATGACTAACTGTTTAATTATTAAGATACTTAATATATAACATATAACACAAAAATTATATAATATTAATATTAGATAACTAAATAGCAATAATAAGATATATAACAAGAAATATACAGTATAATTAGAAAAAAACTATCATTAGTAATATAAAGTAACTAATATATATATTTAGATTATAAGAATAAGATATCTGTTAGAGAAAAAAATAGAAGAAAAACTGTATAGACAGTAGAAGAATAAGAGTTTTTATACTTATAGTAAAATAAAGTTATTTACAAGTAAAGATAATTTTTATTTAATTTTTTTATTTATTTACTGTTTATAATATTATTATAAGTAAGCTGGAAAAGCAGAGTCCATGCTATTATATATTATTTAAATAAAGTATTATCTTTTTAAAATAGTAAGAATAAGATAATACAGATAGAACAGCTTAATATAATTAGCAGTAAATATAGTATAAGTATCCAGTACTGATATATAATTATACTTAGTAAGATCTTTCTAATTAAAAAAATATTAAGATTATACAGATTGTATAAATACTATTATAATATCTTATTATCTCATGACGAGGCGCTTGTATAAGAAGAGAAAGAGTATTAAATATCTTAAATAATCCTGTAATAGATAGTATATTCTTCTAATGTGCCAGGATTACAGGACTTATAACGTATTTCATAAGCGAGCGGCGCACACAAGCGAGCGGCGCACCTCTCGCATTTTATACGCGACTAAAAATCTCGCTCAAATCAACCACCAACCATGCCTCCAAAAGCACGTCAAAATTCAAGAAATTTAGATGAGCAAGAGGGTAGAGCTGTACTAGCTATTTCTGCTTTAAAAAAATCAGAAATATCTAGTATTTGTGAAGCAGCTCGTGTATATAATGTTTCTGAAATAATCCTTTACAGATAATTACACGGTATATCTTCATACTCAGAAACACGCGCTAATTATCATAAATTGACTTAAAATAAAGAGAAATTACTTATATAATAGATTCTATTGCTAAATCAATATAGAGCCCCTTTCTGACTATTCTATATATAAGAAATAGCTAATATTCTACTTACTTAACATGATATTATCCCAGTTTAATCAGTCAGAGAGAACTGAGTCACTAACTTTATTAAATAATAAGATTATTTAAAAACTTGCTATACTTAATATTATGATTATCAATATATTAAATATAAAGATCTTAAGATTATATAAGAATAATTTAACTATATATAAATTATGATAATATAATATAGAATTATATAAAAGATATCTATAATTTTAATAAAACTAGCTTTACTATAGGCTTAGTAACTACTGCTCAAGTAGTTACTAGAGCTGACTATTATAAAAAGACTTTTTTTATACAGCTAGATAATTAAGAATAAGTTATTTTAATTAAGTATATTAATTTTATTAGTTAGACACTTTTTTATATATAATTTTTAAAGATAAGGTCTATATAAAGAATTTATATCAAGATATCAAACTCCTATATGATAATAGGATTGAGATTAATCTTAATAAATAGATTATAAATAAGATAAGTCTTTATTAACTTTAAAATCTCTTTATTTTTATTACTAGTTATATAACTAGCAGATATTATCTTCTTATTCTTAATAGTTATAATAGTTATTTAATATCTTAATTTAATTAAATATATAGTAAAAATAATATTATTTTTATTTATATATTTATATACTTATTATATTTATTATAATCTTTAAATATTAATTATTTTTATCTTTAAAGTAGATATACAGTAGTT